>NC_042493.1:36623484-36632627 GCF_005508785.2 Acyrthosiphon pisum | reverse complement strand
CGGTTTGTTGTTGATATATAACGCGTTACCTGATGGATATTGTGATATGATTAATTTGGAATTTATTATTAATACCTATTATAGGTCAATTTTTTTTTAATACTATAGATAAGTATACCTATAATAGGTATGTCTAATACCTAGACTGACAAACCGTCTCCGCTCAGAATCGTTTTTCTTATACATTGATATCATATCATTGAATTCAAATTTAATACTATCCATTATACAATGACCCACTGGTAACCTACTGTACAGCAGAGCGACATCCACTTACCTACCTTTTTTTATGTTAAATGTATGAAAACTTAAGGGGAATCTTGTATTATATTTTCGAAGCTTAGATATATATAGAAAAACTTGTAAGATTTTCTAATTCAATATAATTTACTAATTTTCATGATTTTAATGGATTTTGTCAAAATTTTAACTTCAGGCGCTCATAAAAAAATATTGTGGATTTACTCTCAACTTTATTTTTGATTTCCACTATCAACTTATGTGGAATGTTATACCTATTACAGTTTCAAGAATTATAACTGAGCAAAAAACTTTTTATCGACAAAAGTTTTAAAAAACTAATAAAACTAGAAATTTTATTCTACTTATAAATAGCTCAAAAAGAGTAGCAATATTGTTTTTTAGTGTTACAATAAACAATTTTAGTTTTTCATAAACTGGGTTTTTAATTTTTATAAGTACCTATCTCAGTTTTTCCTTGATTTTTTGCTTGTTTTTTTTCTGACGTTTTTGAAAACTAATGTGAATTTTTACTTTTGACTCACCAAATTACTAACTAGATTCACTTTCCCACAAGGAAATATGCTGTTGAAGAAAATTGAAGCAATTTTACTGTCTCAAGTTGTGATGACAGACACAAAAAAAAACAGAGACGTCATTGTAAAATCAATACAGTCATCGGAGTGCTCAGAATCTAAAATAATTTCAAATGTGCTATATCACGCATATAATATGCGAATTGTTCGCATGAAGTCAAAGTTTCGAAATGGATTATGACAACAAACACACACACCCACATTCACACTAAAGTTCAAACTTATGTCCGTGCATGTGCAGAGAAAATGGGGTGGGGGGTAGAGGGACACCCATGGACGCAATTTTACGTAGCATAGGGAGTATACTTAATATGTAGGGACGTTTATAATATCATTGATAATAAATATTAGTATTTATAATCAATGATAATATATTATATATATTTTTAATTTATATTTTAAAGGTAGAAAAAAACATAAAAATACTAATAATACTAATAATGTTAATAATAATACTTTAGTAATAAATAATTATTTATAACGATAGTTGCGGGGGTCGTAACTCGATTTCTTCGAATTTTCGATTTACATAATATTATTATACAAAATTTGCGCGTCAAAAGTTAATTGTATGGAATAATTTAATAAGATTACCAAAAAGTTATTTTATCTCCTTACAAAAACTCTTTCATCAAAAGACAAAATCTCTTTTTAATTGCTTAGATTTTCTTTACACAAATATGACACCAATTGTGGACAAAATTAGGGATAATTTGTTGAGATAGTTCGGTCATGTTTTGAGGAGAAGTAACTCAAAGATATTGAGAGTGGTTATAGAGTATAGAATTAAATGTAAAAAGAAAGTGAGGAAGAGGAAAACCAAAAAAGAGATGGATAGACAAAATATAGAGAATGACACAAAAATAGCTATGTGACTGAGTTGTAAGACCCACTGAGAGGTAGGCACAGAGCCCTGTGGAGTTGCCGACCACATACTGTTGGAAGAGAAGGTCGAAAAAAAATAATATATTGTATATTAACTACCTATTTAATGATACCAATATATTATCTTAGCGCTTATAATTAATAATAGCAGCCATAATCTTGATTCTTGATCAAATGATGTTTTCTCTCTAAAAATTGTTTAAATGTAATAACACGTAAGTACCTCGTTTAAAACATTAATAACATAGCCACATATGCCATATGACATAATATCTCCTTGACTACTTATAGTGTATCCCATATTAGCTGCGTGCTCAGGAAACTGTTATAGCTGTTTCACTTAATTCGGATAATTACTGTAGTAATGATTTTATTTTAATTAATAGCATTTAATGCATTCAGTTAAATAATTCAAACATTCATTAAAATGCTTAAAAATCTTAAAAATTCATTTTTTTTAAAACTGTTTATATATACGTGTTGTTCGGCACATAATACTGATGGAGATACCGATACGTACGTGGTAAACTTATCTAATTATTATAATGTTGAAATAAAAACATGCGTATTACCAAAGATGACGTATTACCTAATATTTATACTACATTATTAATTATTATGGGTCTTATATATTGTAACTTATATATTTGTACATTGTCTTATAGTGTACAAAATTATTTTGTATTATACTTGCATAATGTTCATCTATCAAAATATTTCTAAAAAATATGATAAATTAAAAATATATAGTTACAAAGAAACTGTATTTATTAGGATTTTAACTATATTCATATGTAAAATGTTCAATATTCAATATTGCTGAGATATTCGAATTATTTGGTCGTAATTTATACTTATAAAAAATGTTATTTTGATGCATTTTAAAACTGAAAATTCAGTATGTACCTACGTCATACTCATTGTTCACAATTATTCACCAAACATAATATAGTACAATATAAATACCGTCTGCGCACTATATACACAGAAATATCGACAGGGTCATCTGGGTATCAGCCGAAACGTAATCTCCGCAACGTTTTTGTTTGATAAATACAGTTAGGTAGATATTATATTATGTAATGTCAAAAGTCAGATGTCCCTAAAATGGCGTCTATATTATATAGGGTGTTTCGTGGTTTTCCGTACAAGCTTTGAAAATGATCTCTAAGTAATGATTTGAGTCGAAAACGTATTTTGGGTTTAGCAAATATAAGGTTTATAAGAGTGCTTAGTAAGCACTACTTACATTTGCTATAACTTATTCAGTTTATACGTCATATTGCAATACTAAATACACCGTAAGAACTTTCATCTTCCAAAATCCCTATTTTGATATATCAAATGATATTACAGACGTCCTTGCAGGAAATCGTTAGGAAATGTTGTTTAATCTAAAATTGTAAGAACTTATTAATAATTTATGAACTAATTAAAGAGGGTCTTTAATATATAATATTAACTCAACTCGTAAAATTAAAAATATTTCTATGGTACAACATTTAATCACAACTAGGTATGATTATTATAAAATATCCTTTTACATAGTCTTATAGACCATAACCAGTTTATTGCACTTAAAAGTTAAAACATTTTCCGTGCCAGTTAATTATAATTATTACAATTAAAAAAGCGGGTAAGTGGGTAACGCTCTACTGTACTTACATTATATTGTTCCTACAAAAGTCACTGTAATTGATGTGTTAAATACTTAAATTTGAATTCAATGATATAAAATCACTGGGCAAAAAGCCAAAAACTTCTCAATTCAACCTATCTTAGGTATTACTAATATTAAAATAATCTACCTGCTTTAATAACAACATAAATAAAAATATATCATATAACACACCTAACTACTTAGTAATAATTTTACCATGTATGGTAAATGCTAATATAAATATTTTATGAAAGTTTCAAGTGTCTACGGTTATTAGTTAATAAGTTACACAAAAAAATACTGATTTTTTCAAAAATTGGTTTTGCGTAAAAATTTCCATTTTTCCTTATTTTTTTTTGTTTTTCCCGACGCTTTCTATAACTACTGAGAATTTTTCAATTTTCACCTCCCGAGTGCACCAAATAGATTCACTTTTCTATCAAAAAAAAAAAAAGCTGATGTCGAAAATTGGAGAATTTCAACTAGGTACCTACCCCAAATGTTTATGACAGACAGAAATAAAAATTAAGATATTATAAGACACACATACACACACACACAACATAATTGTAAAAACAATACGTTCACCACTACGCTCTGAAGCTAGAATAACCACAAAATCGAAAGAACTTTAAAAAAAAATACTCACAAATATCACATTACGCTTTTGTATTAAAAATATATACTACAATAACGTTTTCTTATTAGTCGAATGGCTTATTCCAGCGTTTTTCAACGCTGAAAGTTAATAGCGATACGTGGGATTGGTGTTAACATTAAACATCAGCATTGTCCACACAAGCTCTACAGTTTATAATCCCTTCTGTGACAACATTATTCTGTGCGAAAATAAATGTTTACAGTTATTATATATTTATATCATATAAACAATAAATATAGAAATAAATTGAACATATAAAATGATTTAAGACTTACAGTTATCAATAATCAATATGGAGCCCAATATGGCGATATTGACGTTCTTGTTCATTCATAACAACATCAACCCTATCATTAAATTATTTAAACCATATAATCATTATAATAATAATAAACATAATTATAATACAATATATATATATTTAATTTTACTTTTGTACATTAAATTCTTGTATTTTAATAATAATTATAAATTGTGGACATTTTCATAATGTGTATGTACTAGGATATAAAATGTTTATTTGGGTTCTGGTTAATCCAGTTGCAAGGGCACCTACATTAAAGCTAGTAAGTAAATGTAAACTTAAAAACCGACCATTAGCAAAACGAAAAATAGGTTTTAGATTCGACTCACTAATAGGTACATAAGATCATTTTCAAAGTCTGCACATAAAGCCAAAAACATCCTGTGTATTAGGTATATATAGTTTAGTAGATGACGTAGTACAGTGACCAATATACTGTGTCCGAAAGAAATTGTATAACATGTGTACCTATATAATATATAATAATTATATATATATATAGGTAATATTATGTGCCTACCTATACGTGTCACGTCCACTTGAGTGAAATCGATATTTTCATCGGAGGACATCCGCCCCATGAAATGTTGTCGTCACAGTATATCGTGAAAATGTCGTTTAACTGTAATATTATACACATGATATACGAACTGCGGTGTTTTGATCATTTTACGAAACGGACAAAATGATTTTATCCGCATTGATTTATAAAACCTTTAGATTTTTAATACTTCAATAATGTTTTCCTCGATAAACATAATATTTTACTGTTTATAATATGTTGTCCACAGTATTATATGTTCTAACAGTTATATAATATTTTTAGAATTACTTTTATTCTTTAGAGTTTATTTATTACTGAGCTATTATACAATATTAATAGTGTAAAAGCAATAAAAGTGGATTAAGTTTTTATTTTACAGTTTATAATAATATGATGTTATTTGTTATTTGAGCAGAGCTACGAATTATGGCAACGACTATCGGATGACAGTTATATATTTTGACAATCAGTTTTTTTTGTTTGCAAAAACAAGAAGATAAGGTCTGATCCTCAGATGTGATTAATGTTATTGTAACAATTAATGATAAACTCTTTTTCTACGAAAGTCTGACACATTTTCATGCAGTTCATAATGTTTTAAAATTGTATGTTTGGTTTATAACTTTAATAAACAATTTTTTTGTAATTATTACATATATATGCCAATTGCAATTGGATGAAATGTCGACTTTGGACACCTTATAGGTATAGTAGCAACACAATCATAAACACCTCAGCTTGATTAATTTTTATGTATCTAAATTAATAATCATGTAAATCATGAACAAAAATCTAATTTGTATATGAAAAAGACTGAAGTAATTAAAAAGTGTAAAAAATATTATGATATTATGATACGAGTTGAAATATTTATCTTGGTTTTTTTTTTCAGAATTAACATAAAAAGTGTAGCTGAGTATAAAATTAGTGTTAGAGTCTAATGATGAGATAGTGGATACAATTAGTTTTATACATTTCATCAAAAATTGGCCGTTTCAATTTATCACGTATAAATGTAATTTTCACGATATAGATACATTTTATGAAATCAACATAATTTGCACTTCACTTCACTAAGTGGATGTGACATAATACACAACACGGTACGATCGGTACGCACTTACGAGTCACGGTAGAATATTAAACCGTAGGTACCTATATATACCGTGATGTATAACACATTTGGTACTGCGGATCGCGGGTTAGTTGCATAAGTATATACATAATAGGTACCATTAATTATTAAATATACTTATTAATATATAACTACCAGTTACCAACAGATATTTAGCATACCTATGTCATTACCATATATGACTACAATATTAAATACAACATTTTACTAATCATGTATTTTAAATGAATTCATTATTGACTGGCGTCATTTAATTTCTAATAGAGGGGGGCAAAAGATTTGACCAGCCCAAATGAGTAACTTAAAAAAAAACCTCTTGCTAACACATATTAATATATTATGTTCTTTTTTCTTCATAAGACACATACATACCTACATACCAACTTTCAGGCACGTCCACACAAGTGATTAAATATAAATATATTCCAACTAGTAATTAGTAATTACAAATTTATCATTGTGACAATAATTTCTTAGTACCTACCTATACAATTTAATATTTTCTATAAATATATAGGCATGTTTTTGCGTTATTATGATATAATAATGGTTAATCGAAAACCACCGGGCACCGGCCCATTGGGCTGCTTTTAAAAACCATCAAGGGACTAATGCACCCACCTTGCCCCCCACCAAATTACACCACTGATGCCAATATCTGAATGCTCATGATTGTTGTAAATAAGGTGCGTGGGATTTCTCCTACCCCTGCCATAAAAAAACATAAACAAAAAATAAAAATATTTAGAATTCAGAATCAGAAATTCAACTAAAATATTTAGAATGGCTGTGGTATTTTTATTATGTTTATAGTAAGTCGTATCTTTGATATTCAATGCGAAAGATATTTGTGAAATAGTAAAGACGTCGAAAATATTTTATACATTTACAGAAACCCACAAAGCTTGGAAATCCGTGATCAGTAGAGATAGAGCTGCAAAGACTTTCGTGAATTTACATATTTTTGGCAGATATTTTATTGTATGCTAATAAGTACGAGGGCGTTTGTAAGTGCAAATACGATTTACAACGTTGTATAAACAACACAACATTTTTTATGCATATTTTTACATTTTTGGGGATTTACCCGTTTTGGTGTATATTTTGACGGTTTGACGGAAATGACGTTGATGGGTAAATTTTTTCATGGGACAAAAGTCAAAAGTTATATTCAATTATGATTTTTGTTTTGAAATTGATCGATACCAAATGTCTGCAACAATATTATGTTGCATTGTCATAATAACGCTGATATTTCACTTTATATAACTGCAGCAGCTGTAGCCGCTGTTACACAACTATAATAATATATTTAACTTGTATAGTTTCTATTATATTACTCCTAAGAATTGAAACTGATAAACAATTATTATTCATTAGATAAATTCGATGTAGAATTATATATAACGTGCAGTACCACTATACCTGCAGTACGACAAGTTTGACAATACCTCTACTTATATTGTATTGTGTTAATTTCAATGCGATTTGGTAGCGATTGGAGTAGTTATTGGCTGTGAGGGGTGCTTTCATTTACACCAATCCGAAGTCGAAAATGAATAAAAACCGCGAATTTCGACGGTGAGAAGATGCGAACACCCTGTAGGTGCGCATTGCAGTGGCTCATGCATCAGTGCGGCAGATAAAATGAAATACCTCGACAGGAGTGGTGATGTAGACAGGCGGAGGCGGCTTGCCGTTTTATTTTTCCAACCAACTGTACATTATGATAGTATGTGACCATATAAACACATACCACATTACCACGCAATGCTATAAAGCAGGTTATAGCCTACCTACCAAGTTGGTTGTGATGGCCATTGCGCTCACGAAATAAACGTGTTTGTGGCCGATGTACCTGATATTTATTTAGGTGCTCTAAAATTATGATGATGATACTGAACATTATATGACTCGCGTGGCAATACAAATCGCGAGAGATTAAAAATCACGGACGAAAGAATGTCCGCGTACCTACTTGCTACGTAATTCGTTTAACTATAATATATGTACTATGGACGTGGGTATATACCGGGTAGGTGGTATATTATTATCGAAACACGAAGATTGCCGCCGAAATGCCGAAATATTTCAAGCGTTGAAAATATGTACACGACACATGCATATTACGTGCTTGTTTATGCACATACCGTACGCTGACAAAAATATCGTTTCGAATTTGGGTGGCGGGGCTTGTGTTCAATCCGATATATCGTAAAAGTGACGATAGGATTTTTTTTTTTTTTAATGCTCCTTGAATTATGGATTAGAAATGAAAACGATAAGCACACAAAGTGCATTAAATCTAAATATACGAAAATTAAACAATAATTGTATTCCTCTTTCGGTTTTTAAAAGTTTTGATTTTTACTTCATTATCTATAAGAAACTGAAATCAGCTACTTATTAATCCTTTTCGGTATTTATTAAGACGAATAAAAATGAATAAGACGTATGATACGAATCACTCTGATGAAACCTAACAGGCTGGTCCACCGTTAGATATTTTCCACCCTAAAGCAAACATTTTAATGCCGCTCTTCTTTGTCAATATTTATTTAATTTACCGCCTTCGATTCCTTTAAAACTGTATGTCGCCCTAAAGCGACGGATGGCTCGCTTGTGTCCTAGCTGGTGTCTATATATATTATGATTAATATGACTAAAGACCGGATTTTTGTGCAGCTAAAATCTAAAAAAATGTGCAATTAAAATGTTAAAATGTGCAAAAACGTGCAAAAACAAAATTTTCATTATAGGTACTTCTAATTTTAATTCTAATAAGTAATAACTTATAACTGACCTTACAATATTTGATTTAAATAATAATAAACTGACAATTTGTATATAACTGACTTTACAATATTTGATTAAAATGTATAATCATGTACCTACATTTCCAAATTTTTTTTCTTTAAAATTATGTCTTCTGTCACTTAATATGTGTTTTAACTGCGAAAACACACGTTCTACGTCGACACTTGTTATCGGGCATTGTTTGTAGCAGCTTATAATAGCAGGATCTTCTTTAAAATCTACATCATTTCCATTTATTGAATTGTTGTACAGTTTTAAAATATTGTATCCGGGATTTTTATCAAATACTGATTTGATTTTT
>NC_042493.1:36612377-36623434 GCF_005508785.2 Acyrthosiphon pisum | reverse complement strand
ACTGTTTCAACTACATTTATTTGATAATTTAAAGTTGAATTTTGTTTTTTCCAGTTTTGTAATTGAATTTGGCAACTCGGACAAATGTGATCGAATAAATGTTAAATCAGATATAATTGATGTAGTACTCAAAATGGATTTTACTTTTTGGACAGATTGGGCGTCATCTTCTATATTAGATACCAATTCTTTAAATTTACTGAAATAGATATAAAAGTCCAATACTTTGTATAACAACATCATATAGCACCGATAAAAATAATACAAAAATACAAAAATATTTGTGCAAAAGTACATTTTTATAAAAAAAACCAGAAACGTGCAATTTTGTGCAAAAACCCAAAAACGTGCAATTTTGTGCAACATAAAACTTTCTTTAAATTAATCTACATCTCTTGATTTGGATTTGTAGCTTTTTTCTATTGAATTTAGAACACGCCATAAAAATATGCAATTGCACGGGAATCCGGTCTTTAAATATGACATATATGATATTATCATTGCAATATTTGTTATGACTGATATATTATTTACATTATCTAAACAATATATAATTAGTTATTGGGATTATATTATAATATCATTCAGTATGTTCATTGCACAAACAACAGATATTACGTTCAAATATATTAACTTTATTTACCTATGGGCTATGATATATTTCTCTGTAGTAATAGTAATATAGTTTTTACTAACTAATTTAAATTAAAAAAATTTCAACAATTCGTAAATACAGCTAAAGTTTTACACATATAATGTATATGTGCAGTAGCCATTGGATTGTGGCAGGTTAAGTCCATGTTTGTTTTTTTACGCGCAAGCAAAACGAATTCGCACATGTAATTTCATAATAATAAAATATTTAAGTATCTGTTATGGCTGTTACATGCTGCAGTGGTAGTGCGTAAATCAACACGGCATTTCTAGCTACAACTTTTGGCAACATTTTCAACAGTTTATTAGAATGTGTAAGAAGAAAGTAACATTTTATTCATAAGTTTATCGTTATGTAGTCGACTTTAAAAAATATAAATAGGTAGTACCTATAGGTTATACATATTATAATATGTAGGTTATCGCGGTTATCGCGGTTATAGTTGGTTTGCTGTAGCCGTGAGTCAGTTCTACGCACGCGGCAATCGTTATTTTATATTTACATATCATATTAGACATTAGTACATTATAATTTATTTCATCTAATCTCACGGTCAACAGCGATAGCTTAATATGTAACAACTGATAAACAACCCACTCGTACCTGCAGGTTTATTATAGCGAATAACACAATATTATGTTGAAATGTCGTCAAATATAAACGCGAAATCAATAAGCTATTACCGCTGCTAAACCATTACTATTCGTTTTACAAATTTCAGGAATACTCCCCGCAGCGCCAGACCTGAAATATAAATAGAACGAAAACCTAAACGTATTATGTTGGTTTATATTTTTAAATCCACTGGATATTAATAATATGCAGTGTTTCCAAAATCAATTTGCAAGGAACTCGCGTTTTCCAATAACCGTTTGGCATTTGTTTTATAGCTTATAAAGTTATATATATATATATATATAGGAATATTATAATGGAGTGGTTGGTGCGTGTTTTGATGAATTTTCTGATGAATTCCCGATTTTTATTTTAAAAAAAAATTGTTCATCCATGCATAACAAAAAATCTATTTGAAAAGAATATTAATTATTATTTATTACATACCTAATTCATTGTTATGCACATTAATTAATTATGCAGATTTAAATGAAATATAGGTATATTATAAGAATATAGTAGGTAGTCACTAGTCATTAAAAAATATTTTTCATTACCTACCTCATTTAAATGTTAATTATGAATTTTGTGTGAAAAAATAAACGGAATGCGGAGGTTATTTTAGATTCTGAGCGGAGCGATGAATGTACTGATTTTACAATGATGTGTGTTTTATTGAGTCAAAAGTAAAATTTTTCCAGTAGTTTTCAAAAGCGCAGTGAAAAACAAAAGAAAAGTTAAGGAAAAACGCGAATTTTTACGCAAAATCGATTTTGGTTTTGGTGTAGCTCTAAAACAAATGACTGTAGATACATGAAATTTTATATTAGCATTTTCTAACCAGAACTTTTTCAAAATATTTTCCCTTATTTTGAGCTGTTTAGGAACATTTCCCGTTTCCAATTTTTTAGTTCTATATACAGAGATGGACACAGTACTTTTAAAGTTATAATTAAAAAATACATCATATATGTACAAGATAAATTGTTTATATGAATAGAATTAATTATATTTTATTATTAATATTACTGGTTCAAAAATGAATAAAAAAATAATAAAATTATAGTTTTACGCTGTTACAACTCAATTTATTCTCCGTAAGTAATGAAAATATTTTTATACATAGGTAAACTTTGTAATCTTAACATTTCGTGTTCAAAATTGAAGTTGGTAACCATTTTCATTTGTAATCGAAAGAAAACAAACGTCAGCAAGGCTTTATACTGTCAAATCCCCTTTCGGTGTTGTTAAAATAATAAAACATTTTCCACAGTTGCGATAACATTTTACAGGTCCTCCTCCCCCATCGTAAGGACAGGCACTAAACTTATATCTACAATACCGTTCCTAATTTATTACATACATTGTTGAATATAATTTGTAAAGAGTAAATAATATACATTTAATGTTATACATTTATAATTTTAATGTTCAACAATAATTACTGAACAGGTACATATTATACAGAAAGTAAAATAAAAGTTTAAAGTAAAGTCTTGAAACATTTCACCGATAGGTACTTAGTACTTACCTACATTATTATGTTCTACGCCCAGTAAAATTTTCAAAATATTTAGACTAACTTTACGCTATTTATAAATTATTGTTATGTACGAACCTAATTACACTATTATTCGGTACATCGATGTTGACTATTACAAGTTACAAGTTAATAACAATATTATACTACCTATATAATATAATAAATAATAATCAACAATATAATATTTGCCACTATTTTGTCAAAAACTAGTTTCAAATCATAACCTACCACATAATAGAAAAATAAATTACTTATAGCAATATAATTAAAATGTAATAAAATATCCTTCAAAATGGAGACTGACACACCGTCTCCACTCAGAATCGTTTTTCGTAGCCTGAAGGTATACAATGATCTATTATTGAATTAAAATTTAACACAGCCGTAATAGTGACCTACTCAAAGACGAAATCAATCAAAATCAATTATACAGCAAAGCGAGTGCTGTGGTTTATTTTAATGTTATTTTGTTGTTGTGAAACTTGCAGGTATTGACAAATTTAATTGACCTATTGACAAAATGGAATTTCCGCAATACTATATACTCCACCCTATATTCTATATAGGGTTAGGTGAGAGGTTAGGGTTAGGTTACATATTATGTAGACTCGTATGAAAACCATTTACAATATTTATTTCTGTTTTGTACAAAAAAAGTAGTTTTATCACCAATGTTTTAATTTAAATATTGTTTCTGTGTTCATCAATGAAATGCTTCATTAAAAAAAATTTACATAACCAACACTTAAATAATTTGATCACTAGGTATAGATATTTAATATTTTTACACCTCTAAAATTTGGCTCCCAGACATTTTTCCCAGTCCCCCTTAAATTATTCATCCAATATAGGTTGAATACTTGAATGTTAAATAATTCTTCGGACATCATGAATACCGCAAACACAACTAGGGTGACAACTCGAGTCTTGATCTGCAAAATGATTAATTAGTGATTATCATATAAAAATGAAAAGTATTTTGTATTTACTATTTGTTACATTAATAAAAATTCTAAACGCTAAATAATAGTCGGGTAGAAATGTTATTTAAAATTGAAATACAAGATGCAATTGTATATCAAATACTGGTCATCCCTGGTCATAGATAGCTTTAAGACTTTAATATAATTACTATAGTCTATAATATTCCATATTATTATAATATACAAGTTCACCAAATGTCTAATCTTCAAAATTACTAATTAGCTCGATAAGCATTCAGATCGTTTTATAATCGAGATAAAAATAATAATAATACATTTTGAGATTGTGCGAACTTTTATTTATGTATACCATAACTCTAAAGTTCGCAATTCCGTCGGGACTCGTTGCAGGTGTGTGCACTATGTCAGTGGCAGACGTATAATATATTATATTACAACGTCACATAATGTATATCATATTATTTTCGACTTTTAAATATTTATTTCTTTGCAAATATATTACGTTTATTTTCATCTCTCGTTTCTCGATATTTGTAGTTTGTACTCATGAAAAAAAAAAAAAAAATACTCGGTATAATACAATAATACACACGCATGTATATACCTATATGGTTTATATGCGGATATATATAGGTAATACCGAATTGTGTATAAAAATATATGTAATATATGTATATAATATTATACACTCGACCCATTATTATACCTAGGTATATGATATTATGTAATTTGTAGCATGTATATAATATAGCTGGCGATGCAGGTAATAGAGCGTATAACTCTACGGTATCGAGTATATATTGGGTCGGTGTGTGTGTCGGGGGTGGTGGTGGCTACGGGGTTGAAAAGTTGCCCGGATCGACGGGCTCTTATATAATATACATCGTACTTTATATATACATATATGTATATGCATATTATAACAGCAGTAACGACGCAGAGTCGATTCATGCATATTTATGACAACGAGTTTCCCGGGCATATAATAATAATATACATTATACATACATATAATATTATGTTTATAGGTAGGTACGCGACGGATAATTTTCCATCGGGTTATATATAAATATATATTTATAAATACAAAATCGCGTATATATAAGAGTAAAAACGTTTAACACACGCGCACCATTGGTACCTATATGCGTGAATAATATATAACGTATACGATATCGTAGTTATAACTCTCAACGTTATATAATATTATATGTTAGACACGTGCTTATATATTATATAGGTAGGTACTCTACACACATTTAAACTATAATATGTATATTATACATTTTTAATTTTTTTAGCTAAAGATAATGAGCGAAGCGAAGAATGTCAAGATTTTTTATTTTTCTCGTAACCTACGTAAATAGTTATATAGTTGGCCCTGTTTGTTATCATTCTTACTATAATAAAATAATGACGAATAATATGGTCTTATCTTTCAATTGGGCGTTTAATCTAGTCGGGTAAGGTCGAATCGCACTTATTTTTGTCGAATTCCACTCGGGTTCAAAATAGGTAATGTTTTATTAATTGCACTCGATGCCTTTCATTACATAAAGGTTAAAACATATTTACTAACGAATATTAGTCGACGGTCTGAAGAATAATTTGTATTTAATATTTTAATAGCTTAAGCTTATTGTTTTTACTATACCGTATAATAAAAACAATAAGCTTCTAGGTATAATTTATACCTAAACCTACTGGAAAGGTACAATTTAAAACAAATAGTATCAAAATATTTATGTTTATTTCTAAATTAGTTATGCCGTTTAATAATGTCATTGTTAATACTAAATCAATTGACACTGGTCAGTGATCACACATGCAATCGTCAACTAAAATTATAACTTCCTATACTTGTGTGATATAATGATCGGATCGAGCGCAATTCGAACATTTTAGTTTACATAAGTAATGAAGTTGGCCAGCCCCCGTCTAGTTGGTTAGCTGGCGAATAACTAGCTAATTATATATTAGCGATTGGTGCGAGAATACAAATCAAAAACTACCAACAAATTGTGGATGGTGAAATTTACAGCATAATATCAGTTTTTCACGAGATTTTGTAAATTGAGTATTTTATGTTACTTGTTATTTTATGTTGTATTGGAATTCAAACATTAAAAACCGTTAATATGGACATTTTTACAAATTATTTATTTAAACATGTTTGTAATTCAGTTTACAAAGACTTAAAGGAAATTTAATAATTTTTAGGCTTCCAAGTTTAGAATTTTACTTGAGTTTTATTATTATAGAATTTTTGATTACAAATGTCATACATGGTTAACCAAACGTTATATCCACTTATTCTATCCATAATAATTAAAATCAATGTCAACATATTTTTTTATAGGGTGTAAAGTTTTAATGGTGGTTAACTGGTGAATTTTTAACATAATTAGGGATGGACCGAAACCCGACACCCCAATATCTGCTACCGATATAAAATCAATAACCCGCGAAATATTTAAAAACAAAACTTTTGGCCAAAACTATGAACTGATATTAAAATAAAATCGATACCACAAACTAATTGTAAACTCATAACCCATATATTTTTAGATTAAATAATATTTTAATTTAAAAAAATAACTTTATTTCCTTTTAAGCAATTAACAAATTGTTAATTAAATAACAAACATAATACAGAAATGTTCAAAACAATTTTTTTGAGATACAATTTAAATTAAAATAAATTGTTAGTATGTAAAATAGAAAAATTAATAATAATATAAAATATTAAAAATCTGGGTATATGGCATCTTGCTAAACCTCGTCCTCGTCATTGAGTAGGTCACCAAAATAGATGTGTTCAGTAATAAATCATTGCAATACTGCATATGAAAAACGATTCTGAACGAGACAGTCGGTCAGCCAATACATATTGATATTACTATAGATATTTTATTATTGCTATAAGCAATGACGACTAGCACTAATAGCCGGATATAATGTAGGTACTCCTGTTATAGGGGTTTTGTAAAGACTAATCTTCAGTTCTTTTTTCCAAATGTTATACATTTTTATCATTTTGTTTAAACCAAAAGAAGCAATACCAAGTTAAAAAAAGGTGGGTTAGTGGATGTCGCTCTGCTGTTCAGTAGGTTACAAGTGGGTCACTGTATAATGGATAGTGTTAAATTTGAATTCAATGATATAATATCACAGTATAAGAAAAACGATTCTGAGCGAAGACGGTATGTCAGTCTAGGTATAAGACATATTATCTACTTATCTATGGTATTAAAAAAAAAAAGTCCTATAATAGGTACCTAGTTAAAATATTTTGAAAATGTTATCAAAGAATTGATAAAATAAACATTCAGTGAAATTTTCATGTATCTACAGTTATTCGTTTTTTAATTACAACAAAATGAGAAAATCGCTACATGAGAAATCGAGTGAATATCGAATATTGTAAAAATTTGAATTTCAAACGCTCATAAAAATTTAATTTGTGTTTCTTATAAACATTTTTTTTTTTTTTGATAAAGGCAGATAATTTTATAAGGAATCTTGTATTTCATTTTAAAATCTTAGTTCTAAAAAGAAAAATTTTTATGAATTCTTAACTCAAAATAATTTGCTAATTTTCGTGATTTTTCCATATTTTGTCAATTTTTGAACTTCAAATGCTAATAAAAAGAAACTGTGACTAAGGATTTTTAATATTTTTCAAATGTCATTGTAACAATATAGTAGGAGTTTTGTATTTAATTTTTAAGTATTTCTACTCAACAAATAAAGTTTTATTGGCATTCATAGAAAAAAAAACTAATTAAATTGGAAAATGAAAATGTCCGTTAACAGCTCAAAACAAATCAAAATATTTTGAAAATATTATAATGTATAGAAAATGGAAATATAAACAACCAGTGAAAATGTCATGTATCTACGGTCATTCGTTTTAAAGTTACACCAAATTCAAAATTGATTTTGCGTAAAAATTCCCGTTTTTCCTTAATTTTTCTTTTGTTTTTTACGGCGCTTTTGAAATCTATAGAAACAATTTTACTTTTGACCCCCCCCCCCCCAAAGTATCAACTAGATTCGTTTTCCCATAAAAAAAAATACTGTTGAAGAAAATCCAAGCACTTTTACTGTCCTAAAAGGACCAGACACAAAAAAAAAAAAAAATTTAAAAAAAAACACACATCATTGTAAAATCATACATCGTTCCACTCAGAATCTAAAACCGATTTCCAATCATTCAGTAATCGTCTTAGATCGACAATGACAACATATACCTGATTATAAAATCTCATAATCATATGAAAATTATTAATTGAAGTTAATCAAAATAATGTAATTGAACATTTATAGTAACACAAGTCCTCACATATTTAAAGCTTTAAACTAAAAAACTGTATACATACTAATATTATATTCTGTATTGTATACATTATTATAATTTATGAGTTCAACATTTTTGAAAATATATTTTTACTGAATATTTGAATTTTTAAAGGGGTAATGGAAATGTGTTTTTAATTGTACCCATGTAAAGGTAAGGTCATAATTATTTTTTTACAACTTACAACTTTTTATTAACTTGTAGTGGGCAATGTAGTGTGTTTACGGGGAGGTATGTAGGGTCCAGGGTCACGATACCGCTCCCCATAACCAAAGGAAAAACGCATACGTCATTGAGAGGAGAGTATAGTGAATGCTATAAATGCACTAATGAATGTGTTACATTTTCATTCAACGATAAATAAATGCATAAGGAAAACGATTCTGAGTGGACAATCTGTCAGACTATATTACTAAATAATATATTGTATTACATATTTATATATATTGTCTTTAGTAATTCGTATTTCTATTAGTATAGTATGGTAGGTGGAACTAATTTTCTAAAAACAAAACTCATATGTTTTATTTGATAATTACTAATATTATTATAACTCTCGAACTTACATTAAATATTAAACAATGCCGGTCAATGATATTCACCAGAAGTCGCTCTCTTATTACTTACTCGTATACTTTGAATGGCTCTAATTTGATTCCTGTTGATTCTAGCATTTGCGATCTGAACTTTTATTTCCTTTCTTTGTCTTCGCGCCCACATCGATAAAATTACTTGCAAAGCTCTAAAGGTATTGGGTTTCGTTAAAAGAATAACTGGTGATTTTAAACCCACCAGCTCTCTTAAATCCATCTATTGTGCACTTGTACGACCAATCGTTGAATATGGGATCCTCAACCAGCTGACGCCTGTTTACAACTCGAATGGATTCTGTGTAAATTTTTATGCTTTATGAAACATGCCTTGAATAGAAACTGCGCATCTTATGATTATACTCCCATTCTCCGTTTTCTTATAATAAGTTATAACTTATCCTTCTTAGCTAACCGTCGCCGATCTAATAATCTTGGTTTTCTTAATAAGCTGCATATGGTTAAAAATTAGGCTCTGTTGAATCCTATTCCCTTCTTGCTCTAATTTACTTTAAAATTTCTGTTTGGTGAACCCGCAACACACATACTTTTTTTTATTCCGCATTGCCCTAATAATTATTTAAAAAACGAACCCATTAACCGTATGATTAAGTTAGCCAATGAGGATCCGTCATTTCTTCCATAGAATTATGTTACTATATGATAATCTTATTTTATTTCGTTTTTTATTATCTATTACACTTGTTTCTATGTTTCACACTTATAAGTTATAATATTATGTATCTTGTACTATTTCGTCAATATTACACCATAATTGCAACCTGGCCTCACGTCCGTTTATCTTTAATAAATAAAATAAATAAATAAATATTACTAGCAACATTATATTAATCAATATACCATGGAACGGTGTAATTAGGGGTTCGTTGTATAAATATTTTAAAATGAAAATAAATATTATTTTTTTAAATTTCATTGTGTAATTAAATAATAATAAAGGCAATAAACGTAATGGCGAAATGTTTCAAGTTCCCATTATATATATTTTTTAATTACAATAAAACAAAAACAAAATTTTATTTTTCATTTAAATATTAAATTTCACCCAAAATGTAACTGAAAATAACTTTAAAAAAAATTAAACCTACATAATATGTATTTTTGTTTTTGTTACAATGCTGTAAAACCTTGATTTGAATTTTCAAGCCATATTTTCAAACTATTAAAATCAATAATTATATGGGTTTTAATTATAAAATAATTGGCAAATTATAAATATACATTTTGACGAATTTTGTCAAAATTTGAAATTTAAATACTAATTCAATAATGCGATAGACGATAGTATAAATACCAATGTCTACATACTATTTTTACATTACACTCATAAAATGAAAAATATTATTTCTTATTGTAAAAAAAAAGTTAATAAAAATATAGAAAACATTGATTATATAAATTATAAATTATAATAACACCTAGTTTTTTTAAAATTAATTTCTGATTAAGATCCTAACATATTAATCATTTAAAAAAAAAAATGGCATCTTCTTCAACAAACACTAAACTGGTAAGTTAAAGTATAATGTTGGCTTATCGAAGATCTAGGTTTGGTTTTTAAATGTCTATTTTGAAAATATACTTTTACACTTAACTTATGTGCATTGAAATATAAGAACGTACCTATGTACCTATTTGAATGCTATGTATAAAATGTTGAACAAAAAATACTTAAATTGTTACTAAGTCCAATGTTTACAAATTGACTACCTATAATATTATATTTAAACCCCAGTCACGGCTCATAAGTGATTTAAATATACATTTTCCTATTTGGCTATGAGTCCTCAATATTGGAAAATATTCAAGAGCCCCCGGCGATTGTTGGATAGCCCGGTGGGCCAGAACGACACTGCTTCAATTGCTAATAAAAATGTAAATTTCTTTACACTAAACTTTTTATATTAAATCCCAATAAATAAAACATAAAAGGAATCTTGTATTGAATTTTCAAGTATTATAGGTATTAATATTAAAAAAGCGGGTAAAAGGAGGTTGCTCTGGTCAGTGGCGTACCTGTGGGGGGGCAACAGGGGCATTTGCCCCCCCCGAGAAGTTTTTTGATGTCATAATGCAAATTCATTGTCCAGCTTAAATAATGTAAATAATAAATATTTTTAATTTTCACTGATTTTAATCGTGTTTGATATCAAAAGTTTTTGATATCACTTATCAATGTATTATAAAATAATGATAGTATATTATCTATGTATAAACCGTACAATGTATTAGAAATAATGTTGGTCTATTAAAAGAAATAATCTCGTTTTTTAATATGTCTTCCAAAAGAAACTTTGTACTAAAAACCGTTTTAAATGGCAAGCCTCAT
>NC_042493.1:36608982-36612327 GCF_005508785.2 Acyrthosiphon pisum | reverse complement strand
GCTGAGTCAAGTAATCGAAAATCGAAAAAGACTTAAACCGATCATCGAATCGATTTTATTCCTCGGCCGTCAGAATATTCCGTTTAGAGGCCACCGTGAAAAGGGAAATATTTTAGACAATAATGATTCCATTGTAAATTCAGGCAATTTTCGTGAGCTACTCAAGTATAGAGTACTTAGTGGGGACTCTATACTAGAAAAACATTTAACATCTAAGTCGAAATCAACATATATTAGTCCTAGGGTTCAAAATGACCTGATTAACTGTTGTAAACAAATTATCACACTACAAATTTTAAAAGAGGTTAAAGATTCCAAATTTTATAGTGTGGTATTTGATGAAACGACTGATATAAGTCATGTATCTCAGATGTCTCTTATATTGCGATATATTATTAATGGCGTAGTGCAAGAAAATTTTATTTCATTTATTAACTGCCATGCATATACATATAGTATTCAAGAAGACACTGACAATAACATATATGAACCTAAACTTACTGGTGACATTTTGGGTAATACAGTAATTAAAATATTAAAAGAATTTTCTTTAAACCCGGACTACTGCGTTGGGGTTGGTACAGATGGTTGTTCAGTAATGGTGTCATCAATCCGAGGAGCTGTTAAAACTATTCAATCAATCGCGAAGAATGCTGTTCACTGTCCTTGTGCTAACCATGCCTTAAATTTAGCTATTTCTAAATCATCGACCGTACAATGTATTAGAAATAATGTTGGTCTATTAAAAGAAATAATCTCGTTTTTTAATATGTCTTCCAAAAGAAACTTTGTACTAAAAACCGTTTTAAATGGCAAGCCTCATTTAAAAAGTCTTTGTGAAACCCGATGGGTGGAACGCCATGACAGCATAATGATTTTTAAGGCATCAATACCTCAAATTATAGAAGCCTTAACCAATATTTCCGAGTGGAGTGAACAAGATTCTTCATCGAAAGCAAAAATATTATTAACAGCTATGTGTACTTGTGAGTTTATTATTTCAATTGAAATATTATCTAACTTGCTTAGTGTCACAGCTCCAATTAGTAAAATACTTCAAGGAACAGATAATGATGTTTTAGCTGCCTTTGATTGTATTCAAGATGTTATAAGTATTTTGGAAAATAAACGTACCCAGTGTGAAAAAGTTTTTCAACAATTATTCGAAGACAGCAGTTTATTGATGAAAGATCTTGACATTGAAATAAAAACTCCAAGACTTTCTAAACACCAA
Source organism: Acyrthosiphon pisum (assembly GCF_005508785.2). Taxonomy (NCBI): domain Eukaryota; kingdom Metazoa; phylum Arthropoda; class Insecta; order Hemiptera; family Aphididae; genus Acyrthosiphon; species Acyrthosiphon pisum. The sequence goes on along the minus strand of NC_042493.1, from coordinate 36,611,093 downwards.
ATTAATCGCTCTAATCACCAATCTAAGAGTACCGAAGAATAGGTATTACTGCAGGGTGTCTGCATTTATACCATTATTAGACAATGTATTAGAAGACTTAAAATCAAGATTTTTAAACAAAAAAAACAAAACAATAATGATATTAATTCAACTTATCCCAAAACATATTATTCATATTGATGACAAGATGATTAACACAGTCACAGAAACTATAGTAACACATTATAAATTTGATGATGAAGCATTAGAAGAGTCACAATTGAAATCTGAAATAGAACTTTGGAAAGAGAAATGGAACAGAATAAAAAGTGAAGGTAATGTAATAATATTTTATGGTCTAACATTACTAACATTATTGAAAAAAATTGTGTTATTTTAATGTATAGATGGAGTTGTTCTTACTGATGCATTAACATCTATGGACCAGTGTAATGAAATATTATATCCAAATATTAAAAAAATACTACATATTATTGCTTGCTTGCCTGTTTCTGTAGCTTCTGCTGAGCGTAGTTTCTCAACATTAAGAAGGTTAGATAGTTATCTATATTCTATATTATATGCTTTTGCATCATGCATGATTATATTATATTTTAATTTATATTGCTTTGTACTTTTAAACTTAGATTAAAAACTTGGTTAAGGTCAAACATGGGCGAAGAACGCTTAGTTGGGTTAGCTCTGCTTAATATTCATAGACACAGAACAGTTGAAGTTGACGAAGTTATTGATTTATTTGCTGGCAGTAAAAAAAGAAATTTAGATTTTGTTATATAATTCATATTTTGTTTCAGATTATATTATAATTTATAACCATAAAAAATTGTGCAATTAATTTATGCCCCCCCCCCCAAAAATGTTTCACAGGTACGCCACTGATGTACAGTGTTATAAAAGGCAAACTCACGATGATATGATATGAATATGTATGATGATTGTGATGATTGTGAATATGACGAGAAAAATTATGAATGGCACGTCACCGTTGTCTGGTAACCTGGACATGATATAAAGTTATGCAATAACGATTAAATTTGTGTCCAACAATTATAGATTACTTACGCGTGCTTGTGCAGCGTTTATGCACTTCCGGCCGGGGTTAAGTTCTGTGCCGGTACAGTAGGCGGCGTCGGTGGACACCTGAATTGATAGTCAGCCACGTTCTTGTAGCCGGCAATCGGCCGCGACGACGTCGTATCCGAGGCCGGGGTTACGTTCTGTGCCGGTACAGTAGGCGGCGTCGGTGGACACCTGATTTGATAGTCAGCCACATTCTTGTAGCCGGCAATCGGCCGGGACGACGTCGTATCCGAGGCCGGGGTTACGTTCTGTGCCGGTACAGTAGGCGGCGTCGGTGGACACCTGAATTGATAGTCAGCCACGTTCTTGTAGCCGGCAATCGGCCGCGACGACGTCGTATCCGAGGCCGGGGTTACGTTCTGTGCCGGTACAGTAGGCGGCGTCGGTGGACACCTGATTTGATAGTCAGCCACATTCTTGTAGCCGGCAATCGGCCGGGACGACGTCGTATCCGAGGCCGGGGTTACGTTCTGTGTCGGGACAATAGGCGGCGTCGGTGGACACCTGATTTGATAGTCGGCCACGTTCTTGTAGCCGGCAATCGGCCGGGACGACGTCGTATCCGAGGCCGGGGTTACGTTCTGTGTCGGGACAATAGGCGGCGTCGGTGGACACCTGATTTGATGATCGGCCACGTTCTTGTAGCCGGCAATCGGCCGCGACGACGTCGTATCCGAGGCCGGGGTTACGTTCTGTGCCGGTACAGTAGGCGGCGTCGGTGGACACCTGATTTGATAGTCAGCCACATTCTTGTAGCCGGCAATCGGCCGGGACGACGTCGTATCCGAGGCCGGGGTTACGTTCTGTGTCGGGACAATAGGCGGCGTCGGTGGACACCTGATTTGATAGTCGGCCACGTTCTTGTAGCCGGCAATCGGGCCGCGACGACGTCGTATCCGAGGCCAGGGTTACGTTCTGCGCCGGGACAATAGGCGCCGTCGGTGTACACCTGAATCGATGATCGACCACGTTCCGTGCCGGGAAAGTCGGCGCCGTCGATGTACACCTGAATCGATGGTCAGCCATGTTCC
>NC_042493.1:36608239-36608932 GCF_005508785.2 Acyrthosiphon pisum | reverse complement strand
GAGCGGTGGGTGCTTCAGCTCCAAAGCACCCCCCCCCCCCCCCTAAATCCCGTCACTGCCTCCAAATCCCCACCATCAAACATACAGCTATCAAATATTATCTTCGCCTGCACTCCAATATGGAACATCACTCAAACCCCCTCATCGCTCAACTTCATACCAACGCTCTTCCAGACAACCCAGCCAGACGCCTCAATCGTGAATGGCCCAGAGATCTTCTCAACGCACATTAAACTCAACGTGTTTACTACTATCTCTCCCTAAATTTCCACCCACGTAGGAATTTCTAATGTGAAACTCCTACTTATTGTCTTTTTTCTCACTGCCTCATTTTATATTCTTTCATTCACATTTACTTATTGTACCATTTTTGTATAGATTGTAAATTTTCACAAATAAACGACATTTTAAAAAAAAAAAAAAACAAAAAAAACAATATGTCCAAAAAAAGTTTTGAATGTTTTTCTTAGCAATTATACTTTTGATCTAGAACTTGTTTTTAGTTATACTGTTTGTATTAAAAATATATACTAAAAAAATATAATTTAAATTCACTTTTCCAGATAACTCACCATTGTCAGTTGTAACGTCTATGTTGTTAGCATTAATTGTTTTTTTTCCTTTGGTCAAATTCATCTTTCTTTTCTTTTGATCACCTAAAAATATCAATTAGGTATCACCACTGTCAGTAAT
>NC_042493.1:36601618-36608139 GCF_005508785.2 Acyrthosiphon pisum | reverse complement strand
AAAATACTACATATTATTGCTTGCTTGCCTGTTTCTGTAGCTTCTGCTGAGCGTAGTTTCTCAACATTAAGAAGGTTAGATAGTTATCTATATTCTATATTATATGCTTTTGCATCATGCATGATTATATTATATTTTAATTTATATTGCTTGGTACTTTCAAAACTTAGATTAAAAACTTGGTTAAGGTCAAACATGGGCGAAGAACGCTTAGTTGGGTTAGCTCTGCTTAATATTCATAGACACAGAACAGTTGAAGTTGACGAAGTTATTGATTTATTTGCTGGCAGTAAAAAAAGAAATTTAGATTTTGTTATATAATTCATATTTTGTTTCAGATTATATTATAATTTATAACCATAAAAAATTGTGCAATTAATTTATGCCCCCCCCAAAAATGTTTCACAGGTACGCCACTGGCTCTGGTGTACAAAATATGGGTCACTGCTATGAATGGTGTTGAATTTGAATTCAATGATATAAAATAAATGTATATACGAAAAATGATTCTGAGCGATGTTTGTCTACGTATAATATTACTAAGTAAATATTATATTGAGTAAAGTAATTTATTTTAATATTAAACATTAGTAGAAACAACAGTAGGTTACATTCATTTATGCCAAAAACCAAAAAATTAGGTTTAAAAATGTCATTGTGTACATAAAATATAATAATATACTCTAAAAGTTTCATATACCCACGAATAATATTTTTAAATTTCAACAAAATAACTAAAATCGTTATTCTTGGTTTTAATATGTAATTTCATCCAATTTTGAAATTATAATGTCTATAAAAAAAACTGTTTATGTATTTTTTAAATTTGTTGGTTACAGTATGAACTATTTATGAGAATCATTGTTTTAAATGTTCATATTTTAAGTATACAAAAAAATGTTTTTATAAATATCTGACTACAAAATAGTTTGCACATTTTCGAGATTATGATGAATTTCGTAAAAATATAAAAGCTCAAAACGAGTCATTATATTATATTAAAAATTTTACTGTTTGTAGAAAATGATAAAATAAACATTAGATGTAAATTGCAAGAACCTATCGGTTATTAGTATTTGAATAACAACAAAATAAGAAAATCGTTCTATGAAAATTTGTTAATTTACTGGTGATTATTCATGTCTATCTTTAAAAACTCGTAAAAGATTAATTTGACTATCCTGTTAACATTTTTATTTGTTAAATGTAGACAATTATAAGGGGAATCTTGTATGGAAATTTCAAATACTGGATAAAAATAGGTATTTTTTTTATGAATTTCTAACTCGAAATAATTTGCCAATATTCGTGTTTTTGATGTATTTTGTCAAAATGTAAACTTCAGATGCTCATAAATAATTATTATTGACTTACGCTGAACTTTTTTTTAAACTTCATTAACATCAACTTTTGAGAAACGTTGTTTTATACATTTTCAAGTTGGAATTACCGAAAAATGCTGTATTGACAATAGGTAGTTAAAAAAGAACTAATTAAATTCGAAATTTTTTTATGCTATAAATGGCTCAAAAAGTATGATGATTGATAGTCAGAAAATAAGTCAAAATACTTCAAAAATGTATGGTGAATAGAAATTGCTAATATTCAGTGAAAATATCATCTATATTCGGTTATTTTTAGTTACATTAAAAAACAAAATTGATTTTTTTGAAAACTATTGGGAATTTTAGTACCCCGACGTACCAATTAGATTCACTTTCCCAACAGAAAAGAGTGTGTTGAAGAAAATTGAAGCATTTTTTATCTCAAAAGGCGATTCAATTAAAACCAATACATTCATAACACCGCTAAGAATTTAAAATGTATGAATTTTAACACAAAAGTATTCACATATTTTATTGATTTTTATCCGTAAAAATTTGAACTATAGTCTATAAATGCTTGTAAAAAAACATGATGACTGTATGTTTGATATTTGTTTAATTATTTCCGTAAGAACTACTTATGTGTTATGAGGATCCTTCAGAACCTTGTATTATATTTTCAAACGTTTGAACTCACAAACAACAATTTACAGATTTGAATGTAATCACATATTAAATACAAAATAAACTAGTAAATTATATTATAAAAATATTTTGTCAAAATGTCATGTTATTTTAGTAATTAAAAAACTATTTTATCAAAAAATAATGTTGTGTACCTATATACTGTCCGTTTTTACTTATTTTAGATTCTGAGCGGTTACTTTTTGGGACTTGGAACAGTAAAAATGTAAACAGAAAATTCAAAGAAATCGAGTTACTAAAATGAAGTATCTATACGCCCTGCAACTATAGTTCAAAATAATAATTTATTACTATTAAATACTAACTATAAATAATATAGGAGCTAGTCTAAATTCGGATATTTTGCATATTATATTAGGAACCTATACATTATGTATTTTTCTGCTTTGAAAATATAAATAATAATTTATATAATATATTATAAACGTATACCTCCATAAGTATACTCTATGAAATTACGTCCGTTGGTAGCTGTCTTTCTACCCCCTCTCATTTTCTCAACATATGCATAAACATAAGTTTGAACTTAAGTGTGTATGTGTGTGTGTGGGTTGTCATAATCCATTTCGAAACTTTTGACTTCATGTGAACAATTCGCTTAGTATATTATGCGTTATATAGCATGTTTGAAATTATTTTAGATTTTGAGCGGAGCGATGAATGTATTGATTTTACAATGATGCGTATTTTGTTTTTGCGTCTGTCGTCACCTTTTGGGAGAGTAAAAATGCTTCGATTTTCTTCAACAGAACTTTCTTCACACAATTTAGTTTCATTTTTTAAAAGTTTCACTCACGAATAATATTTTTAAATTATACAAAATAACTAAATTCGTTATTTCGGTTTTAATAATGTATACTATACAAATATAAAATTTATATAAACATTATTTTTTTACAGACATTTTAAGAACAAATTTGGACAAAATTACATATTAAACCCAAGAAAACGCGGTTTTAGTTATTTTGTTTTAATTTAAAAATATTATTCGTACAAATGGAATTTTTTTGGGAAATATAAATTTAATTTACCGTTGTACTGTAAAATAAGTTACTGTATAAAATAATATCATCAAATATACTTAGTAATATGGCTGATAGATTGTCTTCACTCAGAAAGTTTTTCGTATACAATTAGTTTACATCATTAGAGTCAAATTTAAGACCATCCATTACAGTGACCTACTTGTAACCTACTGTACATGAGAGCTTTAACCACATACCCGTTTTTTTTTATTTTCCCCGATTATTTTGAAAACAACTGGGAATTTTTTTTCACCTTGTACAATTCTTTTAAATTGAAAATTGAACCATTTTTACAAGTTCTTAAGGCTTAATGGATGACGTTGACGCACAAAAAAAACACTTATCATTATAAAATCAATACCTTTACAATATACATTAATCGCTCCACAGTCCTCTATTCAGAATCCAAAAGTGTTGAACATGTTCAAGACATTGAGAATAAGATTTCAAAACAACCAACATTATGTTATATATCTGAACTTGTTCAATGGGGTCCATTATCTTCTTAAATAAATTAATATCTGTATGTTTATGTACCCATCTATTTTATCTATTAAGTTGTCTTTTGTTTATGACACTTACTGTTAAAGGAAATATTATTGCAATAAGTAATTCGATTTATTTCTATTTTTATGATTACCCACAGTATTATCAACGTATAACAATATAATAAATTGCAGTTGGAATAATGTGATAAATGGCGGTAAGAAGATATTATATGAGATAGCAACTGCAGTCGCGCCAGATTTTTATCAACAAACAATTTTTAAGTATAAGAATTTATGGCATATATTGGTGTATTTGGTTTTTGTTACGGTATCGGTTAACATGCTTGTTTAAAAATACCGATAGGAACCATCGATATTAGCGGATATCGAGTATCGGTTCTAGTATATTGGCCCATTCCTAAAAATAATATCCCCGATGTCGTTATTTATCGAATTTTCTTTTGATTTAATTTGCAGGATATTTTTTGAGTGCTATCATATAACATCATACATTCAAATTGTTAGTAATAATACACCGCTACCCAGCGCTGTGGTGAGCTCATTGAGATGAGTGATTCAGTGGTTTGTTTAATGGGTATACATAATATTATACCTATTTATATAAAATATCAATCAAATGTCCAGACGTTTAAGCAAACACTCAAATAGTTGAATATGACAGTTTATTCATAATACTATTATAGTGATTTACTCGCGTGGACACGGTTGCTTATACGAACAAATGACTATAATAATATGTATCTACGTATTACCTAGAAATGTTATAAGTATTTTACTGAAGTCTAATAAACATTGATTTATTCACAATAACTAATTTTAATTATGAATAAAACTTATGCGTACGGCCCAAACATTGGGGACTTTGGAAAACATATTTAGAGTACCCTAGTGAAGCCCGAAATACACCAAAATACACTAGATAAAAACTTTTGTACGCATCCAGATAAAAGCACAGGCCACAGCGAATCCTTGCAAGTTACATAAATTAATTGTAAAGAGTGTGTTGAAATCGCAAAATATCTGTGTATAGACAGTACAAAACAGAGAACTGTCACGAAAGAAATCGATTTTAACGCGATGATTGTACGATGCGGTACTTTGGACTATTTAAAACGCAAGTCACAGTTCCTGCAGCAGATGTATTATAAAGGGCAAACAGTTGGCATTTAACCGAGGCACTTAGAACCGGACGCTCTCCAAAATTTCTGGACAGTCCACTTTATTGCCATATCGTTGTTGACTCGTGGGCGAAATAAGACAGCACATCTAAAACATGTAAGCGTGTAAACGTGTAATATTATATAGGTACTTATATGAAATAAGTATTATACCTATTTAAGATTGAAATACGATGCTAGATTGGAATAGTAAATTGTATGGTTTTATCTGGCTCAACCTGAAATATTCACATATGTATGTATGGATCTTAAGTTATGCAAAATAAATCTTCTTTGTCATAATATACCTATTGGCTATAAATATATTGTGTAAATGTAAATAATTATAATTATTAATTGATATATATTATGTATAGGTAAATATTATTATGTATCAGTGTATCACAAGTATACGTAATCATACCTATAAAAAACCTCATTCAATAAAAAGCTTTATTAATATCTAGTTATTTATTTTTTAAGTAACTATAGATCAAAAAATGATACCTATACATTTTAACTTTTATGAAATAATAAAAACCTCGTTTTATTTCCTTATGACAATAAACTATTTTCCTTAAAAAATTAAATAATCAAAAGAATATCAATAATACCTGCATAATTTGTTACCTATATAGTACAATAGATTGAAATCTTTGTGTGGTGTAATAATAAATTAAATATAAAAATTAACATTAAGATTGAATACATTATCAAGCAAAAAATAACTCGTCGTATACCTACATCTAAATTCTTAGTTGTATTTGAAAATTTTAGTTTTTAACTAATAATATTATTGTAAATATCATGAATGTGTGACACCATTACAAACCATAAACATTAAATAAGTTATAAGGAATAATGACATATTATATTCATCCGTGTACAGTATAGTGTATTACACATATTATACGTCATATACTCATAACTCATGTTAAGATGTATAAAAGATACACTATGATAATATGCTATGTTCAATAGTCCTGGAACAACAATACCTCCTTAGTACTTAACAATTGGAAAAAACTAACCAAAAACAGTCGGAAAATGAGAATATTTAAGCAACATTAATTTTCATCAAAACCGATTTAAATTTTTTGTTGTTATTAAGGGGATTGGTGGCTGTGATTTCCTGTCTTTGTTTAACACACGCGCAACATAAGAATTTATACGTGTTTTTTGTCAAACGTACCGATTGATATATAGTGAAGCGATAAGAATTCTCAAAACAGATTTGAAATTGTCATCAAGTCTTCTTGCGATCGGTCAGTCTACATTTTTGATTTTTTTGATTTTTTTTGACACTTCTCCAAAAAATGATATATGAAATTTTTGTAATGACCCTTTAATAATAAAATAATTTTAGGATTTTGGGGGATAATATAAAATATGTGGACTGACCGATGTCAAATAGACTTGACGACAAATTCAAATCTGTTTTCAGAATTTTTATCGCTTCACTATATATCAATCGGTACGTTTGACAAAAAACACGTATAAATTCTTATGTTGCGCGTGTGTTAGACAAAGACAGGAAATCATCGCCACCAATTCCCTTAAGAAATAAATAATTTTAATCTTAATATTTTCATAAATTATTTATAAAAGAATTTCCTATATACAAATTCACAAAAAAATGTATTTATTTTACAATAGAATTTTAGATTCTCAGTGGAACGATAAATGTATTGATTTTACAATGATGTGTGTTTTTTTTTTTTTTTTTTTTTTTATTTTTTTTTGTGTCTGTGTACACGATAAGTAGTCGAAATAATGCTACGATTTTCAACTTCAGTATCT
>NC_042493.1:36521502-36601568 GCF_005508785.2 Acyrthosiphon pisum | reverse complement strand
GTATTTGTAGTATACAATCAAAAGTATTAATATAAAAATAATAAATAAATAAAACTTAAAACTCGTATTTATAATTTACTAACTGTATATTATGGTTACCTAGTTTTGCCAGTTTCAAGATTTAAGCAAATTTTATCAAAATTTGATTTTGAACAAAATTTTGGGAAAAAATTCTTGCAACTTTGTATTAAATTTTCAGATAATATTTTTAAAATAGAATTAAAAAAAATAAAATATGAAATATCTATAAAAAATAGCTCAGAAATATTTTGATAATTATACCGTATATTGAAAATAATAACATAATAATAGAAATATTTTATAGATATTTAAATTATCTAAAAGAATTTGTTTTTGAATTATTACAACAAAATATCAAGAATCAATTGGTGTACGTTTGGCAAATAACACTTCTAGAATTCTATGACGCGCGTGTATTAGACCGAAACAGACAATCACGGCATAGAATTTTGTAAGAGATTTTACAATCTTACATATAAAAAGAAAATATTTATAAACTTCTAACTACAAAGATTTTCGAGATTTTGTCAAAATTCTATCTACAGACGCTCATAAAAATTATTGTGAATTTCCGCTCGACATTTTTTTTTCAATTACACAAATAACAACTTATTCCTAGGTTTAGGACCGTTGTATTAAATTTTCAAGATTTTTGACAGTGTAAAAAATTATTGATATTGATAATAATTGAAAAAATTCGAATATTTCTCATGCCTATAAACATATTTTTAAAATTGTATCATGTTTAGAAAATGGTAAGATAAACATTTGGCGAAAATGGCAGGTATACCTATCTACAGTTATTCGTTTTTGAGTTGCACCAAAAAAACAAATAAGAATTGGTCAAAAACTGATTTTGCCTAAAAATTGATGTTTTCCTTAATAAATTTGTATAATTCCCGACGATATTGAATATTACTATAGGCATTTTTTACTTTCGACCCCGCAATGTACTAAATTCACTTTCTTATCAGAAAAGACGCTGTAGTTGAAAATCGTATCATATTTTTTATTTTAAAAAGAGTTTGATGACACAAAAAACACACATAACTGTAAAATCAGTACGTTTGTTGCGAAGTGTTCTAAAATAAAAAGTTGGTTTAAAAAATACCAATTTGTGTGTACCACCGGTTGCGTGACTGCGTAATCAATAATGTTGGGTATTATCATTGTGGCGTGATGTTGCGCGTTGGGTAAACGTCCAATTTATTGTTCTCCTCTTTCATGTATATTTGTGGACTGTAGATTGCTCTTAAGTCTTAACAGTTTAAACAAACAAATATTTATAGATTCTGAGTGGAACGATGAATGTATTGATTTTACAATGATGTGTGTTTTTTTTTTATTTTTATTTTTTTTTTTTTGTGTCTGTCATCACCTTTTAGGACAGTAAAAGTGCTTGGATTTTCTTCAACACAACCTTTTCTGATAGGAAAGTGAATCTAGTTGGTACTTTGGGGGATAAAAAGTAAAATTTTTCCAATAATTTTCAAAAGCACTGTGAAAAACAAAAGAAAAATTAAGGAAAAACGGGCATTTTTATGCAAAATCTGTTTTCGAGAAAATTGATTTTGGTTTTTGGTGTAACTTTAAAACGAATGACTGTAGATTCATGAAATTTTCACTGGTTGTTTATATTTCTATTTTCTATACATGATAAAATTTTCATAATATTTTGATTTGTTTTGAGCTGTTTACGGACAATTTCAGTTTCCAATTTAATTAGTTTTTTTTTCTATAAATGTCAATAAAACTTTATTTGTTGAGTAAAAATACTTGAAATTTTAATACAAGGCTCCTACTATATTGTTACAATGACATTTAAAAAATCCTTAGCCACAGTTTTTTTTAATTAGCATTGAAAGTTCAAAAATTGACAAAATATGTAAAAATCTCGAAAATTAGCAAATTATTATGGGTTAATAATTCGTAAAAATTTTTCTTTTTAGAACTAATATTTTAAAATGTAATACAAGATTCTTTATAGGATAATCTATTTTTACCAAAAAAAAATGTCTATAAGAAACTCAAATTAAATTTTTATGAGCGTTGGAAATTCATATTTTTACAACATTTGATATTCGCTCGATTGCTCATGTGACAAAATTCTTATTTTATTGTAATTAAAAAAGGAATGACTGTAGATATTTGAAAATTTCACTGAATGTCTATATTAGCATTTTCTATATACGATAAAATTTTGAAAATAATTTGACTCTTTTTGAGCTGTGTACAGACATGGTCAGTTTTCAATTTTTTTAGTTTTTTTTCTATAAATATCAATAAAGTTTTATCTATTGGGCCAAAAAGTGTAAAAATTTAACACAAGGCTCCTAAAATATTGTTACAATAGCAGTTGAAAAATATTAAAAATACATAGGCACAATTTTTTTTTATAAGCATTTAAAGATCAAATTTTGACAAAATTTATCAAATTTTAATTTGAAAAATTATTTTGTAGTTAAACATTTATAAAATGTTCAATTTTTGTATCTAAGAATTAAAAATTTAAAACAAGATTCCACGTAAGTAATTAATTCTGTTATCAAAAAATCTAAAAAATACATTCACGCAGTTTATTTTTATAGTCATTTTTAGTACAAATTTGGACGAAATTACATATTAAAAACCTAGGATAACTATTTTAGTTATTTTGTTGTGATTGTATAATATTATTCGTGGGTACTTGAAACTTCTAAAGTATACTATTATATATCTATGATAGTACCACGGTTTTTTGTTGATGTATAACGCGTTATAAGTACCTAATAGATATTATGATATGATTAATTTGGAATTTATTATAGGTACCTATTATAGGTCAATTTTTTTTTAATACCATAGATAAGTATATACATGTCTAATACATAGACTGACATATCGTCTCCGCACAGAATCGTTTTTCTTATACAGTGATATTATATCATTGAATTCAAATTTAATACTGTCCATTATACAGTGACCCACTTCTAACCTACTGTACAGCAGAGCGACATCCACTTACCCACCTTTTTTTTTTAAAATTAATATATCAAAATAAAAGTGCAAATAAATAAAGTTTCTAAGTTATCAAACATCATAATAATTGTTAAGGATAGTTAATATAGTTTAGTGGATCAAATTTTGATTTAGATACGTCAATGTTCGAAATTTAAAAAATTCAAAAATTATATCTACAGAATAGTTTAAAGTGAAAAAGCGTAATACTCATTTGAAATCATAAGTTTATATCACCACTGCAGGACACTTCTTAAATTGTATAAAAAAATATCAAACACTCGAAAACATGGTCTTTAAGCATAGATAGGTACTATATATATATAGAATCGAAAAATCCAACTTTTTATAGCTACCTACGCATTATTAAGGAAAAAAGTGGCTGAGTTTATTTGGTCAATCATACTGTATTCGGGTAGAACACGATTCCGTACGGTCCTTGTCAGCGTACATTTTAAGGCACACGATTCCGTGCTTATTGTACCTAAGATTTTAATGCAATGTTGCCAGATTTCCATAAGGTTACGTAAATATTTGACTATTTGGCTTAGTTATAGCGTCTTACGTACCTACGATTAGTGTATTCGTAATTAATATTCGTAACTATATGAGGGTCCAACCAGACGATCGGATTTTGTCTACCGGTCGCCGTATTTCCCAAACGCAGTATGATGGGGCATCTAAAGGACGTATCAATCAAATGGCCTTAGCAGACAAACTACGTTTAGATCACACAATGAACAAATATAACAAATATGTATTTGATTAATAAAAATATAATAAAGTATTTGTAACAAGTACCAAAGTATCAAATTATAATTATTTTTACAACATTGTATAGGTACATAAATAGGCTAGATAAATATTTGGGGGCGCTAAGCCTGCCCAATCCCCCACCTAATTGCCCCTATGTAAATTTTCATCAATTTTATTTAATTGACAATAATAAATGATAAATGGCAATATTTCACAGAAAATCGTACGTAATCATGTTGATTTTGGGGTCATTTTGACAATCCATTGTTTGATCAAGATCGTACGGAATCGTGTTCCCAAAAAGGTATAACGGGTATAATTGTGCTGTATTCAAGCTAGAATTGCAAGGGTCGGTGTGCAAGTATTACCTTTTCATGTTTTTTTTAATGTAAATTACGTTTAAGTCATCGATCAAGTTTTCACCGTCACCGGAAACGCAAATATACTGCAGTCGGTGTGTATATAAACAAGCACATGTATATTATACATTTCTACACCATCATCCCTTTATACTTTATACATTTTTTTTTTACAAATTTCAAGAAAACCGCTGATACCGGAAGCCGAGAAGCGTATGACGTATATAATATAATATTTTTACTGGGCACTGGCTAATGGCTTCTGCATAATATGTATATAATCATGTGAGATGGGAATATGTATACTAAAATATACATAATGCGTCCACGACACATGGGTATGTGCACAAGCATCTATATATAATAATATATTTATTAGGTATATGTATACGGACACTGAAGAAAATCAGAATTCAATATAAAGCCCGAGCACTGATATGTTTAGAATGTCCAATTATTAGACCGGCAATGTACGTATATTAATATTGTATGTATTGAGTAGTCGTTAAATAGGTATTATTTGACCTTTTTTTAATGAACATATTATCATTAAATTAACTAAATTAAAATATACCGAACTATTTGGTAACCATAGTAACAGTTATACTACCTACGTAATTATATAAGTACCTACTACATTACTTATTATGTGGTGTACTTTACTAACTTTAAGTTTCAGTATCGACGTAACTTACCAAATAATTAAATAGAATACGAACCAAAGTAACAGTCTATTTATTTTAGAAACAAAAAAATCAATAATAATCACAGACTATGTACCTATAGGCATTCATAACCACCTCAAAAATGTATTGTTAATTGACATATTATTAAGACCATAGCAATATATTATTTATACCATAGATGATAGATCGTTTAGATTGTATAACATAAATATTAAAATAGATTAAGTCTATAAGTAATGGCCTACCTAGAAAGTTTTAATTGGGGGAAGTATAATAAATAGAAATTAGATAAAGAAAAATGTTGTTTTTCACTATAAATTATTATATAATATGTAATTCAGTAACTGTATACAACATAAAAATTCAAAAATATAAATGTATGTAAATGATTATTATTTTATGTTTCATAGGCAGGTACTCATAGCCCATAGGTATAGGTATACCTACGTGATAAATTTTATTATACCTATAACCAATGTTTCTTTTTATATATGACTACAACAATAAATCTTGTTATTTGGTCCAATCTTCAAAATAAGGCATTCTTTTGGGTACCTTTTTATAAAATAATTTAATAATAAATATTTTTTTCACGTAAGAAAATCATTACTTATTTCAAAAATATTATTGTTATAATTATTTTTATTTTTAATAACAATGTACATTTTGAATTTTATATTACAAAGTTGAATATATTTGAGAGTATTTTGATGTTTATAAAAATCAAATTTATAACGAGTTGATAATTAAAGTTGCAAGAATAGGCGCAATTTGAGGGGACTTGGTGGGGCTTAGCTTAAAAAATAATGGATTTTAATTTAAGTATTAAATCCTTTATTATTTATCTAATCTACTAATACGCAGTAAACGTTTGAAGAAATTATTTTATTAAGTTTAAAGAACGATTCATTATCCACGTGTTTTCGATATGTTTCCAATTATGATCAACCCACAGAATATAATATAGGTTTAATAATAGTATTACAAATTAGTAATTACAATACATTACTGATAACATTTAAATGTGTCTAGAATATAGTCGATACACGATATTAGTGTTTATTTTATAAATTTCCAATTTCGAATCGACGGTTACAATATTACAAAATAATATTATATATAAGTAGTACTTTTTTTCGAACTTCGAACAGTTTAATCTCTATTAAGTAGCAGTCTTGTAAAAAATACTTTTGAAAAAGTATTAAGATATTAGTATTCGAATAAAAACGTATTAAGATTACTTTTAAAATACTATTATAAAATATATTTTACAAATACTCACAAAGTATTTGAGTACAAAAACAAGTATTTTTTTTTTAATTGTATGCTATATAATTTATGTGTATATAGTGTATATTGTACACCAATAAAGGTACCTAATATCATTGAGTATAGATAGTATATATCTATACTCAATGCTAATATGTTACTATAACTTACCATAGATTTTAACAATTACTATAACGTATTCGAATACTTTACAAGACTGTTAAGTAGGTACATAAATGTTGTAATTTTTATAACAAAAATATTTTTATTTAATATTAGGTAGTTGTATAATTATAATATGTACATTAAGTGTAGTAAAGTGGGTGAGAAAAAATATATAGTATGTTAAATAATAATACAATAAAGTAATGTATCTTAAAGGTATTTTAATGTGGGGTGGGGGGAGGCAGAGCCACCCGCCGGTCTGTTTAATAATTATGTAAAACACCGTCAAGTCAAAAACAGAAATAGCGCCTATGGTTGCAAGTAGTTAACGTTTAGATGAGCACAGAGCTAGAGTACATATATATATATATATACTATATAGTGCAGGATAAACATCTTGTGGAATTTGATGTTGATAATAATGAAATTTCAACTAACGTTAAGCGATTTTATCACATTTAATATAATGTGATATTGATATTATGTCTATCTAATCTTAGGTACCTAATACATTTAACACCTGATTTAGTGGTAAATTGTAATAAATTATCTTTATGGTCTATATTGTATTATATTATATTATTAGTATCAAGTTTTCAGTGCTGGATTGTTTAAAAACAATTTATATTTTAACGTGGTCATGGGGAAGAGCCCCCTCCCCGACTCGTTACAGCACTGGTTAATAACTAATAAGTATTATAAACTAATAAATAGGATATTAAACAAAGATTGTATTTAACACGCTGTTTTCAGAATATAGTTTTTAATTCAATTTAAATTTTCGCTCAACTGAACAACATAATTAAGTATTATAAAATGAGCATTTAAATTTATTATTAAAAAGTTCCCATTTCCCTCGATGTATCGGCATTCTATCACATTACCCGGGCGTTTTAAAATATAAAATGTAGAAAATGTCTAAATGTATATTGCACCAAAATTCCAAGCGTGTTTCGCACATACAAAACGGTCGGATTTTTGAAATTGTTCGTAACATATTATCTGAAATCCGCGTAAACAACAATTATTGTGTATTTTCAGTGAGTCCTACTAAATATCTTGTGACTGAGCTGCAATGTTTTAATGTTTAAAGCCACGCATTATAGGAAAAACAAATTATAAAAACAACTTCAATTAACATTGCCAATTAACTCTGTAGTGTAATCTGTGATAAAATTTTAAACGAAAATTAGGTCAACGATGTTTGTAAGACCGATTTAGTGCAGGGTTAGGGATGCTCATATTAAAACAAATATTGATGCGTCATTATAATTTATAATCCTAAATGATTTGTAAGGTCTAACGAGTCACGAGACAATGTAATTTATACTCAAAATATTTAGTTTTCTATAAAAGTTATTGTAAAATCACATAGCTATATTTTATAGATTAATATTGTGGCAGATTTGGGAATAGGGCAAAGCTCCCCACCTCAATTTTCCGTCAACAAACATTAGGTCTCCTGCAGCAGCCCCCGGCAATGTAAAGATCCGTAATGATTGTGATATATAAATAAATCTGATGATATATAATATGTTAAACCCATTACTTATGTTACTTATATAACAGAGTTTTCCAGGAAAAAGGGAAAATATGAAATAACTATCAATGATGTAAAAAAATGCAGTTACAAAATGTTTTCATTGAAAACAGAAACTGCATTATATAATATATACCATTAAGGGTCAAACGGTTAAAAATCTATAAATATCCGTAAGATGGAGTCCATTCGTCTGAAATAAAACATAGTGTGCATTGGCGTCCATCATTAAAATTCCAATGGGGCGGCATAATTGTATTTTATTATTATTTTATCAAAAATTAAGTTCTTATACATATCATGTAATACCAATTACCAACTATAATATTTAAAATACGGAAAAGCCAGGGGACATGTCCCCCAATGATTCCCATGAATTGGCCCCCAAAATCACCTGACTTAACGGTGTCTCATCTTATAGGGATGTTTCAAAAACATAGTTCGTACACCACGCGTTTTATATATTCAAAGATAAGTATTACAACAATGAATTGTCAGATAGATGATGGAAAAAGTCGTGCACAATGCCTGCAGCGTTCGATTCCAGGAATGTATACGTAATAAGTATGACATTATAATTTCAAGATATGATATTTTTTTATCTTTAGACTCTAAAAAATACTGTAAGTAGATTTTTTTAGTATTAAGTTATTAAGTTTCTAGTTTTCCCGGGACACCCTATATAAGTACGTATTTGGTTTTAAGTGATTAAATTCGATTTCTGTACAGGCTGAGACGGCGCGCGCGCGCGCGCCAACTTATATATATTATTATAACGCCCTTCGTCCGTCGTTAGAGTAGGTACCTAAGCCACGCCGGCGGGGCAAGAGCAGACGTCGGATCGGCCCATTTCGGCGCCGGGGCGGATTTGTGCTTTTCTGCGTGATATAATATGCGTCGTGCGGCGATGGAGGCGGCGCGTGGAGGCGAACGAGTGAGCGGACGAGCGACGAAGCTTTTTGGGCGTCCGCGTTCGACGAGAGCGAGAGCGATATAGAGGCGATTTGCGTGCAGGCTATATAGCGATAGGACAATACGCATGCCGCACGTTATCGTATAAATTATAAATTATCTCGCTCGTTTTTCTGTACAGTTTTCACTTAAGTATTAATAAATAAACGTACCTATGCCTATGCCGAGTTTCTGCAATCACCAAACGGCTAATGATCCCTAAAACAAGAATTTGTGGCCCACGATTGGTCACGATTTGGTTTCCGTTTTATAGCAAACCGCCAAATTGATAAGTTTTTTATGGAATTTGGCGTA
Source organism: Acyrthosiphon pisum (assembly GCF_005508785.2). NCBI lineage: Eukaryota > Metazoa > Arthropoda > Insecta > Hemiptera > Aphididae > Acyrthosiphon > Acyrthosiphon pisum. Next base: position 36,592,509 of record NC_042493.1, on the reverse strand, counting down.
TTTTAATAACATGACAACACTTATGTATTTCGTGTTTGTGTTTCGCGTTACGCAACGGTATTAAAAAAGCTTATCGTAATGTAAATATATGATAGTATTTAAACTCGTTCTCCCACTCCTACCACACAGTGCCGGCCCTCGGTCTCCGAGAACAGCGTGAAGCCGGTGGTACACTTGTCGTTTATTTATTTATATTTATTTTACCTAACGTGACGTAAGACGGACCGGGACTAAGAAAATACTCTTTTGCTCTATATATTGTGCGTTGTACTATTATTATTATTACATATTTTATTTTAGCGGATCGCGGGTGCATCGTTTCCCCACGACGAAGGCGACGTTTTTTCTGGATTTTTTTTTTTGCTCTCTTCAAACTCAAAAACCCTCGACGCACTTAGCTAGGCGTACGTATATTATACGGTGATCGGTGCGCGCGCGTCCGCAACCGTGTGTGCGTACGTGTGCCGAGTGTGTGTGCCGAGTGTGTGTGTGTGTGTGTGTGTGTGTGTGTGTGTGGTGCGTGCGGTAAACGCGAACGCCGCCGCGCCGCAACCGTAACCAGTAAGACCAGCCGCCCGGGGTCTTCCGTCACCGACACCGCCGACGCCACCCACTATCGATCGGCCACCAAGCCGCCCGGTGACCTAGCGGCAGACTCTTCTCCGTGCGTGTGTACATGCACGAACCCACACGCGCGCGCGGGTGTACCTGCCCCGTATAATATCGTACCCGCAGCGCCGCCGCACGCCTATAGAGTCATCGCCGGGGTGGATATATAACACCGTCTTCAGACTTCAGCCGTCGCCGGCCATCCGACTGCGCCGATAGACGACATAGGTGAGTTTTATTCGATTTATTCGATTTTTTTATTACTATTATTATTATAATCGATCGCCACGGACGCACGCCGTGTACCGCGACCGTTATTACAATATTTATAATTTTTATTTTCATTTCCTATTTCTGTTTATCGGCTTATCGCCATCATAATAATATTATATTATTTATATGCATTTATATTATCACGGCGAACGGGTCATCGCCTCGGTGAGGTACCACGCAAAGGTTGCGTATGGTAGATCGATAAGTATATTATTGTATAGTAGGTACCTATAGCACGTATATTGTTATAGTATTGTATAATATATATATGTTACGGGCGCGACTCATACACACATTACTATATTTAACTATAACTTATTATAAAGATATATATATATATAGATTAGGTTAGGTAACCTTATAATGTTACCTAACCTTACCTAACGTCAACGTATGATAATATCACCGATGTGTATAAATCTACATATTTTACGAGCACCCTATACGTCGCCTTTGCGATACCAAATACGCATTAATATCGAAACAACTGCAGTCGTATAGGTAACGTTGCAGGAGTGCGTACTTCGTATTTTCCCATCGGGAACGCCAAAATATTGTACATCAAATATAATATTATTATATTATTGCCGCAGTGCGTACGCGCACATTATTTTTAGCCATACTCATTTCGATCCATGCCGAATCGGATCCGAGCGTGACCTCGCCCGGGTTTGACGGATTTTTCGAATAAAAAACGTAACAACCGCGAAACGTCCGCCCGCGATTCACATTATTATAATATTATTATGTGTTCACGGTTTTGGCGGGCTGTGGACGAACGCGCGAGAGTTGCTGCCGCAGATGTGCCGATGGGCGGCACATAATATACATAGTACCTACATACGAGACGTGCAAGCAAATAAGTAAACGTGTGCGTGCGTGTCGTCGATGTGGCGATGTGTGTGTGTTTGTGTGTGTGTGTGTGTGTGTGTCTGCGTGTGTGTGTGTGTGTGTGTGCGTGCGTGTACAAGCGGCGGCAGCGGCGACGGCTGAGGTGGCGGCGGTGTTTTTGGCGTCCACGCCAACCCGGGAGGTCGTTATAATATGCAATTTTCGCAATAATACCGTGCGGCGTGTGTACGACCGACCGGCCATTGTCAGAAAGAAAACCCATATTATAATATATCGTCGTTACAACGCGCTCTTGTTTTGCCCATTACACCGCCGCCGCCGTCGTCTGTATAGTCGTAACACGGCGTACCGGAGACTGCAGTACAACTATTTTTAACCGTTTCCAAGGGTCTGGCCGCCGTCGCAGCAATAATATAATGGTCCAGCACCGGCGGCTGTGGCGGCAGCGCCGTCGTCTCTAAATTTAGAGACAGACACATACGCACACACACATTTCGTATGTTGGCCGCTACCGCCGCCGCCCGAACTCCTGTTTTTCTCATTCTTTCTTCCATCTCACCGTCTCCCGTCTCTCTCGCTCTCTAATTCGCGGGCGCGTTTGACCGTTTTCGTGTTGACGGTCGCCGCCACCACCGTTGGCCATCGCAAAACCAACCCTACTATCGCGACGCCGACCAAATCCCGCACCACTGCCACCACAACCTCCATCGCCATCCACTACCTCCACCACCAATACCTCGTGGTCGGCATCAGTCCGGCTGCACTTATTATAACTACTCTGATAATTAAATTACATTTCATTAAACCACCATAACCGCGTATGTCATAATATTATATTATTACATACTATATACAACGCATAATATTATACCGCTGGTACGTTGCCGCCGTCGCCGTGTCGTAGCCGCCACGCGACTAACGACCCCAGGGCACGTGTCGGAGGGGGAACTCGTGGAGAAAGGGAGGTTTTTCGTTTCTTTCGCAAAATACTTGCCAACCGCCGACACCGTCGCCGCCGCCACTCCTTCCGATGGATATGTCTCACAGCGGACGATCGGCAGAGGTGGCGCCGGTGGCGGTGAGTGGCAGAGGGATCGTCGTGGTTACGAAAATAACTTTGTGGCGATTGTTATTTTTATCATTTGGTGGCGGCGACGTGCGTGCACTACGTACGCCGGCGGAGTCGTCACCGCCGATTTTCAGATTCGTACGGTTTTTTTATTATTAATATTATTATTATTATTATTATTTTTACGAATTTCAAACACGCTATATCTATGCAAACGCGACCACCGCCACTGCCGTCACCGACACTCGATTTTCATGAGCAGACGTGCTTACGAGTTACAATATTATATAATAATATATATATATATACGTGCGCCGTTACGGCGCCACGCCAGCTAGGGCTGGGGCGCCTGGGCGAGACGGTTGAAAACGTTAATTTTTATTTTGTTATCTTTCCAAACGCTCGTCACGAGTTTCGTACACGTTTATGAATTTAAAATTCTATTGTATTTGAATACTAAATGTATAATATTATGTTAATCGTGTTATAGAGGCCTGCCCAGTTTTGTATTAAATTAAATTCGAAAATTAATCGAAATCGTCAGCTGTATTTACGAAACCGATAACAAACACCTTGTTTTTATTGAAATATACGACTTGTTCCGTGTCGTAAACAAAAACTTTATAATCTTTCCGTCGATCTATCGAGCCATTATGAAGTGAAGCCATATTAAAGAAAAGCTCATGGATATATATATTATTTCAAATATTTTTTCAAGGTATTTTTTTTCTCTCTGGTAAATCTAACGAAACTTCCGGGTTTCTTATAAAAGAATTATCATAGAATATAAACTTGAAAGTACATGATCGAAAATAAAAAATAAAAAAATATTAAACAAACAATCGCTTTAAAGAATTTACAGATGAACGTAAATCATTCATATTATTAGTATGAATCGACTTTATTTCTCAATAATACTTGTATATTATATTATTATTTTTACACGACTTGTTCGTCGATCACAGCCGGAAATGTTTACGTATATGAAAATTATATGTATATAATATTTATTATTTTATTCTCGAGTGCATCAAGAAACGTATTATTAATCATCCAATTTACCAATGACGTAACCATGTACGAGGTGCGAGTTACCCTGCACAACAAACGGTTATAGGCGCACCTCAATATTACAGTCTAACGTATCACCACTTCACGCATTAATAGACGCAATCTCGGGTTGCTCGACGTCTCATGATTCGTCGTCGTCGTCTATATTATTATCATCGAACCGTATGTCACTCATTATAATATACAAAAGGGTGACGGCGAACTGATACATTTCGACGGGGAGGACACGTTTGGGTGTGTGTTGTTTTTGGATCGGTAAAAATACGACATATATCACCGTGGAGTGTATATTATACGCGTTTGGCTGGCACCGAAATACACGACGAAATGCCCATGGACGATTTGAGTGGACTATTTTTGAACTTTTGATTTTCATGCGTTACGTTTATTACGCGTATTTATTATTGTTAGTTTCCCTATATATCGATTTAACACTAAATACGCTTTTGACTATACTCTGCTTCTATGCCATTACTGCATTCATTTTCGTTTTCGCCGAGTCATCTCTTTTGTACTAAACCTACAACCATTACGACGACGACTGCGTTTTTAATTTTATATATTTCGGTATCGCAGACAATCGTGTGGGACTTCCCTCGAACCGCAACCCCAGTAGTCATTGTTTGAGCAACAACTTGGACGTGCCTATAACATTAAACACACATAGTTAGTCTATACAAAGACCCTACCTATCCGTAGGGCAATGCAAACATAATATATAAGCTTGTAGCCAAACAGATAGTTACGCAATTTTAGTATTTTACACACTAATTTGCCGTGTTTGGTACTTCTTCGTCACGAAATCTTATACTTTGCACGCCAACCCTTCAACTATATACAATATAATATGTATCATGTGCCAGTGTGCCGCTGAGTTTACTATTTCCGTGATCTTTCTCATGGATTATTCATCCCGTATCGATATTATACACTTGCAAGCCATGGCATGGCTATACAACAATATACTGTCTACTTCTAAATATCTCTCCTGCTATTTATTATTCTCAGTGTAATTCTATAAGATAAACATTTTGGGATGGAATCCCAAAATGGAATTCCATTTAAATGGAATTTCATTTCGTTTACAATTAAAATTGTATGTTTGTGTATAAATTAAGTATAATATACAGATGGGACTCACCAAGCACGATTTTCATCCTCTCTCCTTTTTATCCTTAAATAATACAATTACTATAAGATTAAGATAATAATTCATAGAATTGTTTAGAGAATATTTATTACTAAATGCATACATATTTTATATCATTTGAAAATAGTGTCCTGTGGCGAAACAAACTTTATTTCCGATTCAGCGGATCAATGAATTTATTGGTCTTATGATGTGTTTTTTATTTTTTATTCCTTCATCTCTTATGAACAGTAAAAGTCCTTTAATCTTATACTTCGAGGATGTTTTCCGATAGCTATTAATTGATCTAGTAGGTTTTTTAAGGGAAAGGAGTATATAAGTAACATAATAATATCACCTTTTGTTCAAAATATACGACTTTGTTGCAGTAATATTCAAAAAATAATAACCGTAGAGACTTGAAATGATCACCAAATATTTATATTGCCAAATTTTCTAAATGTTTTGTACCTTGTATTGTATTTTGTAATAAACGACATTTTGAAATGTTCAACTTTGTTATTTTTTTATGAAAAAAAGGTTAAAAATGTAATATAAGGTGGTACTTAGTTAATAATAATAATGTGTAGTATAATAAATATGAAGTTTTTGTTATCAATTTGTTCAAGATACCGTCTTAGGTATAGGTATACAGTATACTACTAATATAGAAAAACAATTCATACTAAAAGTAATTAATATAAATTATTTATAAAAGAGTAGGCTTCGATTAGAGGCTGACATATATCTACATATATTCGAACGAGTAGTTTTATTCGAAATTCGAACGAGTAGTCTCAGAATTAATAAACTTTATATTATATGTACTTAAAAGTCTAAGGATACTTATGTAATATTTAATCTAGTATAATTAATACTTTTTATGCTCAGATCATTTTTACATTCTATTAAAAAAATGTAATACAATAATATTACTATAATTATTTTAAAACCATCACATCCCTATTTCTTTAAACCAATAGGTATTACCATGTACTGTTATCTTTAGTACCTACACAAACCTATTCAATTCAGAAAGGCTGATTCATATAAGTATCATCATAAAAATTTAACAATTTAAGATAATAAAAGTATTTTAAAAAAAATGATGTTCGTACTTTGAAAGGTATAGCAAATTTAAGGTACCTAAGCCTATTTTTCTGTGAGTGTGAGGGTTACTTGAAAAATATTTCAAATCAGATAAAAAAAAAGTCTATTTAAAAAGTTCAAAGTTCCAACGTTGCGTTTTAAGCGTTCGTATTTAATGTGCTTCAGTATTCAGTATAGGTACCTAATAATATAAAATGTTAAAATTTTTGTGGATAAGGAAAGTGGAAGAAGGCTGTTCATACATGAAATGATAAGATTTTGCAAACTGTGTTTGAACACTTGAGCTGAGGCGTATGCAGTAACTAACACAAAACAGATACCTATACAATGCATAATACAGCCTCGTGCAGTATATAGTTGTCAAATAAAATCGCTGCGCACAGACGATGTAATGTAAATAATATATATTATACAACAATATATTATTATGCGTCCCATATCACACTACATGCACGTAAACACATCCCTCTATAAAAAGTTATTATTATGTAAGCAGTCAGGCTTCTGGTTTTTTTTTTACTTTATCTCGACGCTATAATCTTTAATATTATGTATATTGTGTGTGTCTCTCGACATGCCCTGGTCCAGCGTCCATCGAGTATCGCAGTCCTAAAACAATAATAATAATAGCAAGTTTTGTGGCTTTTCGCACACCACGTCTATACGAAAATCTTGATTTACTCAAATATAATACGACAATAACGCGAATAAAAATAAAAACAATGACGGGCGCGTGAGAATTCGCAATAAACTAGTGTCTGCCGACAATATAATGTAATAATAATAACGAAAGTAGCTTAAAATGTACTTTTTGGTAGGTACACCTGCCATGTAAAAATATCTCGACTTTTTCCACTTACCCCTTTTGACCTATCAGCGACGCCGATTTTTAAAACAATAGCCGACGGGCATTTTATTTTAAGCTGTCAAAGCGGGGGATCGAGTGGCCGCGCCCGTATTATAATATTTATTTTATGTACGTAAGTTCTACGAAAACTCGTTAGTGTTTTTAACAAGAGGAAAATTACCGGGTGAAAATCATTTCATTATGATGATAAGCTTATAAAAACTTTATAGGTATTGTAGACTATAAAGCCATATAATACTGGTACAATCAATGGTAGGTATTACGTGTAAATGTGCTGTTATGCCATCCAGTTTTCACGAATATCACAATAGTTCACAGTTCACAGAGAACTTTTGTGTTTAGTATTTCTAACTATAAATGTGTACACGAAGCTTAGTAAACAATCATATTATTGTATATCATATTTTAACTTATAATTATATAGAGTTATTTTAGTAAAAACGTTTTGTGACAAATATTGTTCAACTTAGAAGTTATTATAAATATATTTGTTATAGTACAGTGTACGCATTCATAATAATATTAGGTATACTATATTATACTATACTTTACATTAATATTCTAATATATACACAATTAGTATTACAATAATAGTAGACAAAGCTGAAAATTCAAAAAAAATTTGAATCATATATCAAAGTATATTCAAATATGGGTTTTCAATGGAAATTCATCACAAAACTGAATTATGGATAAGTTATCAAATACAATAATATATGCATAATCGCATGGGTGTATTTATATTTTACATAAACATTGGCATATCCTTTTTAACGCTCTGCGTTTTATACTTGTTATTTTTATGGTTTTCAATTAATTATTTACTCCTGTATTAAAAAAAAAAATATATTTTCAAAAGGATTTATGCTTTGGTATATTATTTTATATTACCATAATGATGATTACATGTGATATTAAATTACTCGTATACATGGTATCTAATATCTGTATAGGTGTCACTGTGCGAGTAATACACTGCAAGCAATATATACATGAAACCACTTGACATGACGTGTCAGTCGTACACACCTATATAAGTATTAAAGTATATAATATTATAATACGTCGTGCAGCTAACCCCCTCGCACGACCACCCCATCGCGAACCGTTGTTGAGCCACTGCCGCGGGCCGCTCCTCCCGCGTTGCAGTGCTGCCTCTGCACGTTCCTGCCTTGGTCCCCACGGACGGCGCAGCGATACGGCGGCAGCAGCTGTATGCGGCGGGCTGAGCGGTTTCAGACTTCTAGAAAAATTGGCCGGGATAGCGAATCCTGCAACTAGCTCCTCCACCCCACCACACCGCCACCGACGCCATTCCCGCCCAACACCCACTTTTTATACCCGGGGATAGTATATATAATAAGTATTATTTAGTATTATACATTATACGCGTTTATAGAGCGTCAGACGAAAAGTCATAAACAATTTAATGCAAAAAAATACGACATTATTTATATCTTTCAGCTATAGTATTATAATATATCGTAATAAACTGCTGCGGCAGTCGTGTAACAATGCGTATTATACGTCATGTTTGTGGGCAGTGGATATTATGTATGTACTACAGTCGATAAACAAACAAAATATACGAATATATTATGACGTATACGTGTGTGTGGTGGTTATTATCCGGGATAGATCGTCGTAATATGGTATAATATAAGTATACAATATTATTATATTATACTGATTTGTGAAACTCGGAATACTATGCATTTTGTCAAAAATACCAATTTGAAATCTGTGGTTAACCCATTTTGGATGTTTGGTCGTCATAATATAAGTTGTATTTATATGTTATTAAATTGTATACAATAAATATTTTACTGGTTGATTAAAAACACTGCTGCAGTAAACTAAACATACATTTAGTTTGTATTCGCTTTGTGTAATGAATTCTATTATTATTATACTGTTGTATACCGATTACCGAGTATCACGAATTCAACTCGAAACCACGGCGTTAGGTATTGATTATTTAAATTTTGTCCAAATCCGACAACCGTATACATATACGTATAATTTTTATAATGACGATTCGAACGAATATTATATGTCGGGCGACGGTGTTGTATCATTTATCCGCTAAGCGATGGTCGCCATAACTCAGCCTGAGCAATATATAGTGACGGACTTCTACTTTTCAGATTACTCTGAAGTGCTGATACGAATACAAAAATATTCGGATTGTATACCAAAGCAATCGACAATAATATTTCAAATCGGTATTTCAGCACGCGTTTTGCATACCTACGTCATATTTTATTTAAATTAGAAAATAATATTCAGTCGCAGTTCATCGTATTTATCTGTATTGTGTACGATATTCGCTTTAATCCATTGGCTTTACCTCTATAAAATGTATATTATTCGTCCCCGTAAATAAATTGTTCGTTTGTGTAGGTTATGTACATTGTTATATTGAATATTCTGTATTATGTATACATACACGAGCATCTGTCACCGCCCACCTCGTGCCCGTAAAAATTGATTTCAAAAACGTAATACAACCTTTCTGTCCTTTCTACTACACAATATATTATAGTGGTATGTTATGCGAAATTCGTTGATCGAAGACGAACCGCACCCGCGGCCAATCTTTGTCGTCGCCTCCTCGTGGGGTTGGTAGCAGCGTTCGATCGTAGCCCAGCCGTGCGCTTTTCGCCAGTCCCGCCATCATATTAATACGATATTCAAACATTATAATTAATAATATACATGACAACGGTGAGACCGCGACGTTAGCCGCGGTTGACTGCCATGGCGAATGAGCGATGACGTACGCAGCTCGATGATACGAATATCATTACACGATCTATAACACTTTAAATTGCATAATTTACGACGAAACAATTATCATTTTCATTATGACTGCAGCTGCGTCGACGGCGGCAGGGTTGGTGCCAGTGGCTTTAAAGGGGGGGGGGGGGAAGGACCTGGCTTGTTAGCGTAAAGCTAATATGTTAATAAGCTAGACCATTTTTTAATAGTTGTGAAATTGATGTGTAAGATTTATAAGACTTTATTAGTAACAACATTTCAAATTTTACAAAATGTATGGATATTATGAAAATTGTTTAGGTAGTTTCTTTTAAAAATAACAGAGAAGATGCAAAATTTACGAATAGTTTTAGCAAATACCTATGTCAAATATTGATGTTAAAATTCCAAGGAATATGACGTAAACGATAATCTGAGGAAAATTTTAAATTACAAAACATTCCACAATTTTGAACAAATTTATAACGTCAAGTTAAAGAAAGTTTTTTGGACATGTTATACTATTAAAAATACAACAATTCATACCTAACTACTTAAACGCTCAATCTGGAAAGGATATTTTGTACTAATAGCATTGAGTACCTATATATTGTCCAATACTCAATGCTAATAGTTATACGTATACCTACCTATTACTTTGATACTAATAATTACGTACACTTATTAATATTGAATAATATATACGATACCTTTCAAGAATATTTTGATTACATATTTATAAAAAAAAATTGATTACGTGTAATGACTAGTTGAAAAATGCATGTTTTGGGCACTTCCTAGAACCTAACCCAGAAGCAGGGGGTGGCAAAATAAGACAAAATCTTAGATCCGCCAACTCTTTGGTGGTGCTGCTGCATCAGATGAGAACGACGAGCAGATGACGACTTTTGCTCATCAGAGCGGTGGACGAAAAAGGGGGAAACAGCGGAGAACGGAAACGATTGCTATGGTGTCGCAGTAGATATGGGGGTGGGGGGGGAACGCCTTCGTCGAAAATGACTCATTTTTCCATTGTGTGTGCAGCAATAACTTGCCACATATACATATACAGTATACATTATAATTTACGATGTACACTGCGCACCCAAACTTACTATAGTCACGAGCGCAATACGATCATTATTATTTGATTCACCGTTGCCGCTATCGTTGCGGTCACGCGGGAGACCAATATTATTATAATAATATAATGACGTGAGCGTTGAGGGACGGGAAAAAAATCGTCGCCGTCGTCGTCGTCTTGTTCGTGTCCGGTCCGGTCACCGATTTATACGTCTGTACATATTATACGCACATAGAATAATATTATTGTCGTCACGGACGTCTCTGTTAACTACGACGGCGTGGAGCACTGCGCTGGGGCGCGTGTTAACTGCTGTCTTGCAGTGCGGTTATATTATAATACAATGGTTCGTATTATAATCTACCTATAATAATCGTGTAAATGTTACATTATACGACAATAACATATTGGTATATAAAAGCGGGCGGACGCCGGTGTATAAAATAGTGTGAGCGGCGGAATTAGCCGTCGTCGCGGTCGTGGCCGTCGTCCGCCTTATTTTGTGACCCCCATCAATTGATGTCCCGAATGACCCGAAAACAAATTACCGTCGTCGTGCAGTCTATTTGATGGCGAGCGGCTCATGTACGCGTATAATATTATTATCATCATCATAATAATAATATCATACGATAAATTCTAATCGAGTCATCGGTTGCGGCGGCCGCGACGGTTCGCGGTGTCTGCGGCGGTGGTTCAAATCCAATCATATTGTTAATATCAATTAGTTAGCGAGCTGCAGCATGTTATGGAGCTACTGTATATTGTAATTATTATTACTATTATACGATCTCGGGCGCGCGGGAAGAGGGATAAATAATTAAATCAGCGAAGGGCCAAACGGGTCAATGGGGCGCGTCGGCCGTTCGTCATCGAGCAAGTGCCGGACCGGCCAAACTGGCGTGGATAATCGCCCGCCCAACCCGCCACATCACACTTCCCCTGAATATAATATTCTCTACGACCCTGGTTTAGCCGCCGTCGTGGTCGTCGCCGCCGCCGAATTATATTATGCATAGCGCCACTTTGACTAACGAGAGGGTTGAGCGAGCGCGGGCCTGTGTGAGTGCGAACTAGCGTATCGTACTGCATAATATTGTTGTTCCCGCGGAAAAGCGGCAAGCAGCGGAAAGCGGCTCTTCCGCTAGCGCGCGAACCCACTCGCCTGCCGCCAAAACTTCGGCGGGTCTGCGAGCGGGCTTACAGATGGGCTGGTGGATGGGCGAGCGGTGGCAGCGGTGGTTGACCGACGACGACGGGGCGCGACAATGTACGCGGCGTATGGCAGCAGCGCTGCGAGCGGTGCGCGGCGGCGGCGTACGTTGCGAGCGTACTACGGCGGCGACGACTACGACGAATATAACGATCGTCGCCGCGGCCGCAACCGCCGTTGTCGTAGTCGTCCGATCGGTGCCTTTTCGTTCGCGCCACCGCCGCCGTCGTGTTCTCCGGGCCGCCACGAGACCACCGCCTGCAGTCGCGTAAGTATAAAAACCTACACAAATTTTTTTTTTTACACGTTATTATAATATTATGTATTATATCGACTCAAAATGACGTCGTTGTAATCTTAATAATAAAATGTAATAATGATTTATTTATGATTATATTTAAAATTTTTTTTTTTTCTATTCTGTGATATAATGTATTATTATATAAATGCGCGGGGACCGCGATGTCGAGTACAAAATGATAGAAATATAATTACGATACATCGGTTTATTTGATCTGATTTTTTTTACATGATAATATACGATAATTATACATCGGAATAATGATTAACGTTTTAAAAAAATAAAAATTCGATACAATATAATAATTATTATAAATCATTATCCAATATAAATACTTAAATATTATTATGCGTGTGTTGTGTACAATAGTGCTATTATTATTATTATTATTATTATTGTCATGCGTGACGGGAGTCGTGACGATCGTCGGGCCCGCGATAAGCCGCCCGCAGTGGTGGTCGTCAGCAGTGGCATAATATTATCAGCGTGCCATTATATAGGTGTATTATTATTATATTATATGAAGCGAATTTAGCAGCGGGGAGAGCGAGTGAGCGATCGAGCTAGCGTGCGTGGGAGAGGGGGGGATAGCGCGCGACTGGCCACTGAAGCCGCGGGTACGTGATTATTGGAAATTGAAAGTTCCCCCAGTGCCCTAGTGCTACAACGCGGTCGTCGCACGTGCGCCCGTCGTAGTCGGCGTACCTAATCGTCACTATAGTCGTATTACACTCTTAATTCTCTACTTTTTCCTCTCAATTATTTTCCGCGTTCATGTCAATACTCTTGCGAATTTCAGAATAACATTATAAAGTGCATCGTAATATTTAAATCGTTTTGTAGTTTTGTACCTATATTGCCACCGCCGAGCCATCGAAATTATTATGTAAAAACGCCGCGACCCCGAGCTACCCGCATCACCAGCACCGACCGCACCTCAACCATTTGAGGCGAGCGTATTCCGCTGCTGGGTGTACGTATCAAACCGATGCCGTTGCATTAGATCACACCATCGACATTGCCCTATAACACTTGGCGTCTGTTACCAGGACGAGGAGAACAAGCAACGGTACTTAGATTGTAGCCAAACTATTATAATATTATTTTAGGTAGGTATAAATAGGACACATATTTAACACCATAACGACATAACACTATATAACGACACTTCGTAGGTACCAGCTCCTTCTAACGATATTTTTTCCGGGCACACTTTAATACCCAACGATATTTTTTTCTCGATTTTTTTTGATATATTATAATATAGTTAACACGTCATACACATATTATTATACTTAGTCAACGTAGTTTTATTGGTATCGTTTTTAACGTTTTTTTTTTACCATGTATAATAAAATATTAATACGATAACATTGTATAAAATAATATAACGTCTGCTCTTTGTTCGAATACATATTATTTTGTTTTCAAAAAGCGCTTTGGCCGAGCAAAGGGTTTGGTTTTTTTTTTATTTAACATTATTTTTATTTATTTTTTACTACCTATTTATATATAATAATAATATCATGATTATTTTTAATTAAATGTAACATTTATTATTATTTTTTTTTTTTACGTTCTCTTTGATGTTTTATTAAGATTGTTTTTCCCTCGTCACACCGTATATAAAGGCATAAAGCCGGTACCTAATTAATACTCTGCGTATAATAATAATACTAATAATTTATTGTTATATTTTAAAATGTATTATAGATTTATTATAGTCGTTGTATACTCGTATATATCGTACCGAAATGTATGCTTAAGTACCCACAATATGTTTTCGAAAGCAATTATTTTATTTTTAAAAAACTTTAGCACAACAAAAGCTAACAATCCGCAAGATAATTAGGAGGTGTGCGCATTATTGTGTTAAGACATTTTACACGTTAATCGACCATTATAATACACGCGTAGGTATCTAGTTAGGTGCCCATATAGAGAACACTCGCGCAAATTACCACAATATTTAAATATTGTAATATAATATATTGTATTACTGGCGTAATAATAATAATAATAACAATAATAGTTATTGTAATACATTATCGTGTGTGAGCATTGCACCTAATGCAATATATTGTCTGCGTGTATTATATATATATATATTATTACGTGAGAGAATTTTTCGACTCTGACGGAAGCAATATAATACAATATTATTGTTATATTATTGTCGCGTACGGAGAGCATATAAGACTATTTTGTGTGCCGCCTACGGGCGGGCAAATGACAAATAATACTCGTGTATATACGGTCAGGCGTGACGAAATCATTCGGGATGAGTCGACGAGAAATTGAACCGATTAGGTGAGCTTTGAGATAGTCAACTGCTGCTTACTGCACCGTGTAAAACCGGTGGTGCGCGTGATCGGCTAATACAATAATATCGATATAATACCATAACTGTCCATGACTTATTTAATGTATTAGTATTAACGTCGTGTGGATTACCCCTCAGCCCGCCGGTCTGGAATTTCCAATTTCCATCGAAAAACGACGACTAATATATAGACAATAGACAATATTATTGTGACAATTACCTATTAATGTTAAATGTTTATTAATTGTATTATCTGGCATAGGCAGAAATCCATAAAAATGTCGGGAGTCTAACATTAATTTGAGCGTGGGGGGGGGCTTAGATCCTACAAAACTAACAAATGCGAGGGCTTGACGGACTTTTGGGGGGCTATGCCCCCCCAAGTCTCTCCTGATTTCCGTTAGTATAATTATCATCATTATTATCTTTATGCCGCCGCGCGTATTGTGTAATAATAATACAGTCAAAAAGTATAGAACGACGCGCAAATCTGAAACGATCGACGACGGTTGCGACTCGCCTGAACAACGTCCACTTTGCCACTAGCCGTATTTACACGTCGATAAACGTCACGGGCAGCCAGCGTGACGGTGCCGTTCGCACTTCTGAGTGACAGTCAAGAGGCGACGATATTATTATTATTATTTCTATTATTAATTAATTATTGCAAAAATCAGGATCACCCAGCTACGCATGTATCGTAATAATTGCTGCGATGCGCTACGACCCGGCAAGGCGCTATAATATATCTTTTACACTTCGCGTCCAAACGAATTACCATCTGCCAAACCGAAATCCGTGCCGGACGGTTTTAAGTTTTAACGGTGGCGGAACGATGGAAGGTAATAATAGTAATAGTAATGTTTGTGCTTCGTGTTATTTATTGCATTGTACACATATTATGAACTCGTATCTCGTATTGTGACGGAGGGCTTCGATGACCCATTTATACGTACGCTATATTAATATTGTTAGGTACAGCAATGACGAAAACAAAATCGCTCTATTATTCGTTTACACATAATAAAATATACACACGTGCGCCGGGAGCCTGCTGTTTTGTTATTATTATTAAAACTAATGTTTTTGTGCTCCTCTACTTCGGACTCGTGTTGTACTATTACGACTATTTCTACTACTACTACTACTACTACTACGACTATTACTACTACTACCACTACTACTACTACTAATACTACTACTACTACTACTACTACTAGTCCTCTATGAACACTTTTAAAATGTACAACACACTAGGTCTGCAGTTGCCGCATGCATCTAGGTTGGCAGTACTGGTTCTACGGTGCCAGCGCGGCCCGGCTGCAATGATTTGCCGCGGTGGCAGATATGAATGGACTGGCGGGTGGGTGGAGAGTGGGAACGTCGTCGTCGTCGCTGCCGCCGCCGGTTAAACAGGCCCGCGCGCTCACACACACGGGCACACGCACAGTCGTAGCACACGGGCGGTGGAGAGATGTGATAGGCCAGCCGGTGAGTGGGTGAACAGAACGATATGCGGTAGGGCGCGGCCGTCGAGGTGGCCGGGCGGGCGGTCGTGCGAGCTGTACAACGAGCCGTCCGGCGGACCGGCCAGCGAGCGACGGGCAGCGGCCAATAGTTATTATACTCGTTGGGAAGGTATAATATTAATAATATAGAAAATAATGCAATAATAATATTGAAATCACCGCTCGGCCACGGACGATCCCATCAAATTATAATTAAAACGAGAAATAAAAAACGAAAACTTTATTTTACGACGATGATAATACTATTATTATCGTATCGTCATCATTATTGCCGGAACGTTTGGTTTGCCGTTTTCCGACCATCGTCGTACGCGCTCGTAAGCCGTCGTAACGTACGCAACGCACGCATTCCGCGCACGCCGGGAACGGACGGACGTCGGCGAACACGGCGGCGGCAGTAGGAGTTGGACGTGGAGAGGAGGACTACACCCGCCGCCGCCGTCGCTGCCGCCGCGATCCCGCATTTGTTTTTTTTTTTTTGCGTTTTCGCTCATTAACCGCTTACCGCACGATAGTCGTTGCGCGTGTGTACGATTTTTTTTCGTCAGCTTGCACGCGCGTGCGTGAGTGTGTGTAGTTTTCTGTCCGCGCACGACGACGACGTAACGCAAACCAGAAATTCGCGCGACGGCGTTCAGACGTGTCGCGATTACAGCGACGGTGAACCGGCGTTTGCGTGGCAACGACGATTTTCGTGTACCGACCGTAGAACCATTATATTTCATATTAGTCTAGTGTAGAGTCATTCGAGTCGGCCCGCGGCCGTTGCAGACTTCAGTAATAATATTACAACGCTTTCATTATAAGACGCACGCGACCACACGCAGCACGTACCCGACACGACCGCGACGCCGACCCAAAGGTGAGACCAAACAAATCCGACGCGCCGTAGGCGTTTGTTAATAGTAAAATATTGTTTTTTTTGTCCCTTATTCCCGCGGCCGTCTTCTTCCCACCCATCCTCAAAGGCCCAAAGGATTTTCTGGCATTACAGATATGACGCGATTAACGCGAATTCCCCCGTCGGCGAGACATGTACACACAAAATATAATACGACATTATGGACGGGTATCACGGTAACGGGCAATAATGGTAACGACTAGTCGACAACGATGTATATAGGTACGACACGCGACGATGACCCGATCGCGGTTTATTTCGACGTTTTTTTTATTATTATTATCGTTATTTTTTTTCGTTTTCGTTCCGTTCCGATGGCGAAAGAGAGCGCGGAAAAATCGTTACACGCCAAGCGTTTAAAATAAAACACGATACCGTGTACCGAAACGCGCGCGCGCCGGGCTTTGTGATATTATTTTTATCGCACGCACAATTTTCGTCCGTTACTATAAGGAACGTGTGGTGTTGGGATGGCCTTATCGCTAGCGCGAATCACCGCCAGTTTATTGTATTTCTTTCCCTTCGTCTACTGCGACAGTTAAGTTCGGGACATTCTATTTGCACGTTATCGGGTTATCGTTTACGACGATCTTTATTTTTAGTCGTATCGACGAAATAGATCGATTTATTGGGCGACCGGCGAAATTTCACAAAAAAAACCTGTTATCAAATTATTAATCGCAAACCAACCGAATCGTTGTTAAATCGTTAATCGATCTCTCCTATAAACTATCGTAGGTCGACGTTGGGTATTGTTACTCGGCTAGCTTTTAAGCTAATATTATTGTTATCACATTTTTGACATCGACTTTGCTGACCGTGACTAAACCGGCCTACCGCCGCCACTTTTGGCCGCACACGACTTGAAGCGTTCGTATTTTTTTATCTGATATAACTGTTGTCACGTCGTACCGAAACCGAAACCGACGGTATAATGCCCACGTCGAACCTGTATGATAATATTATTTAATTATAATTTACCTGTATAACGTTTACGTTCGGCCACGATAATTAGTGATCGTGGCGGGGTCAGACACACGCTCGTCCGCCGCACGTTCACGACGACCAATGATGTTATTGTAACCGAACACATTGGACCGTGTACACTATACCGAGTACATCAGTCGTGGTAACGACCATTGGAATTATATTGTAATAACTATAAAATAAATAAAAAAGTACGCTACACATATTGTGCAGCGGTGCGCGTACGTCATTTTATTTTTTATGTGATATCATAGCATTGTATTCGTTCCGCGCACCGCAACGGTCCGGTCAGCCGGTGCTAGCTCTCGTTTACGATGAAAACGCGCGTTTATTACTAATGAATATTATCATATCCGGTGACGGCTAGGTAGCGGACATTTTATCGGAATCAATATAAATACGACGTGAAACAAAACAAACCGTGGTGACACTAGGTACGTTTTGCTTTTACGTCCACACGATATGCTCGACGATTCGAATCCGAGAGGTTTCCGTAGATACCTAAGTATATTCATGGACAGGACATGTATAAATTGTATTAAATACGTGTGATTGAAGTGCATATTAGTTACCTAAGGGGCTACATGCAATCAAGGTTGTGGTATCCTCACCACTGATAATAATATTAAATTATGTTAATGTGGAATAATAATTTTAAAATGCAAAAAGTAAAATAGTATTACAGTAATAATTACTATCATAACAAGAAAATAAATAATATGGAAATTTATTGAATTTGAACTTGTGGCAGGTAAAGAATTAATAAATGTTTTTCCTTTATCCGTATTTACGACCGCATATAACCGTTATGTGGTAACTATAATAGTAACATCTTCGATCACACTAGTATACCGTGTGTTTTAAGTATAGAGATGTCCTATTCATGTTTACATTCTTATTATCTATGGTGATTTTATGTTCTATTAAGGTGGGTTTCCACTACATACATGTACGTGCATATATTGACCGGATCCGTTCGCTATGAACGGTCTCACAAACGTTTCCCATCGGCTAAGATGGGTTAGATCGATTAGGATTGGTAACATATTAGTTACTTCATATTATATTCTTATGTTATCAATATATAGAGCCGTGTACACGAAGAAGTTGAACTAGATCAAACTTCATGGTATCATGGTTGAACCCGTGGTAAGAACGTATAAACACACTGGTATACCAGAAACCTACCATGTATACCAACCAATCACAGACAAGTATTTTTATGCACGTACACGTATGTAGTGGAAACGCACACTCACCTGCCTGAAATTGTCTTAAACGTACCGGCGGAAATCGCTCTGTATTTTTTACTTTTGTATGCATAAGGTTATAAATTATTATCGTTTATTATGATAGCCGGCACGCGCAAGACCACGACGTTTTGTTTTCGATTTGTCCGATACAACTTGCCTGTAAAAAATACCGCTGACTATCTCAATTTTTTTTTCTTCACTCTGAAGTGTTTATAAGTTATAATTTGAGGTAGGTATATAACTATAAAAATACAAAATCCAATTAATTTTTATCCCACTCGAGCTGTATCGAGGCTCGACCGTATTATGATTACAAAATATGTTGTACCGCATCATAAAATGTAAAATCCACCTTCTCCTATAAGGGAGTCAAAAGTTGGTGGTTCACCGTGCCAGGGTATAATGTTATCTTACAAAATATTTCTTTATAATATTAAATTGTTATAATATCAAATCTTTACATAATAATTAAAATCTATAATAGGTACTAAACATAATATTTTTTGGGTTACTCGATTTCAGAAAAAAAATAAACCCTAAATTGTTGTGTTCGCGTTTTTTAATACCTAATCGAAGATGGCCAATTTGCAGAGTAATTTACACAGTAGTAATGTTTTAAGAGCGATGTTATTACAATTTTTCTTTAAGAAATGAAATAGGTAGCCAAAATATGTTGGTACGGTTCAAGTTTTTGCGGGAAGTGAGTAGAGGAGTCGTGGTCTTAGTGGGCGACCATGTGTCTGCGAGGATCTTCGTGGAGAAACACCATGTGTAGTCAGTGATAGTCACACCTTCGGAATGTCTTCTACCGGGTACATGATTACACTATATTATATAAGTACCTACCTATAAACTGGCTAAACCGCCATGCCCAACAGCCGTTATATCCAATAACGCGATTTGGGTATCGTCGATTTGTCGTGTAAAATAGCTAGTCGTTAATCAACAATCCGTTTTCGGATCGGTTTAATAATCGTGAACCGCAATAATTAGATTATCACCGTTGTCGATTAATGTCAACACTGTTGATTGAGGCTTTAGATGGAATGTTATGACGATGACATTTTTCGCGTTCGATAAAATCATTCGAATCCTTCGGGCATAAATCCTAGGGTAAGAAAACCCGTTTAACCTAATACCGTTGAAGATGAGAAAAAGAAATACACGATTCGGCCGTATTATTATATTTTATTTTTATTATTTTCAATATAGTATCATAGTGTTTGTAAAACCCTATTAACGGTTGCTGAGTACCAAAATTAACTGGACGGGTATACCGATGACAATAGTTCGATTTCGCGTATATTATGCACGAGCCTATGTCCTATAATAGGAAAAGTTAATGTGCTGATATACGAAGCGACTCGTCGAAAAAAAATATAACAACCGCGGTCGATGATATAATGATAATATGATAGCCGATATTTCGTAAACGGCGTATGTACGTATACACGACGAAGCCCTCGACAGTGGCAGTTTTATAGATCTTTTCGTTTTGAAGGCTATACAGTCGGATTACGTCCTCGTCCGCGCCCCACCGAACCCCATTTGTCATGTGTGACGTGTGTATTATTGTGTTCTATTTCGCGCACATCACAAAAATAAAATTATATTATTTTATTATCGCGAGCAATAGGTTGGGACCGCGCCTATCATCGTCATCATCCATCGTAATGATCGCCGTACACACCTAAATAAATGTATAATAATAAAATATAATATTATGATCTCATCTTAGCGATTGCGGGTAAATTATGTTTATATCCACACTGATGCATTTAGGTCTTTATAATATGATTTATAAATATATGCCGCGGTTGGCGACGACTTACGACCGTGACCTGCCTTGGCCCTTGACGTATGTATTTTACACACGTTCGACGCTGCATTGCTGCGAATCGGTCATAATATGTATAAGACCTACATATTATAGTACTGACTACCGACTTATAAGTTATATTGTAAGTATTGCGCCGGCGCGGCCATAAATCATGACCGTTCGTTAAAACCCTAACAATTTTCCCCTCTGAACCTTGGAGTGTTAAGCGCTCGTGACGGATTCGGTGTGACGTGATTAATTGTATTATTCATAATAAATATTTCGGTTCGTCCATTTCGAAATGACTCGAAAGATGGCTAAGGGATAGGTAATAATATAATGCACTGCAGTGGCTGAATTGATGAAGAAGTCACGACTACAGTATAGTAATATTATTTAGTTCTTGGCATATTATATATTTTATAATGTAACGTCCAAGGTCATTAAATCGTACGGAACCTCGTACGGAACGCTCATTTTTAGAACTTTTCCGCGTATTTTTTTTCAAATCGACGATTGTGTAAGGGAATTTCAGGTTAGTTGGTATATCTGAGATAATATATAGGTACTTCTGTAACTTGGTTCATATTCGTATAATCGTATTTTTTCCTTTTTTGTTTAATATAGGATACATTTAAATCTTAAATTATAAAATTGTATTTATCTTTAATGACCTTCTGCTGTATGTCGACGTAAAACTTAAATGAATAAGAGATGTAAATGCTGTATAATTTATAAAGTACCATTATACTACCATGTACTATATGTACACACTACATAGATAAGATATTCGTCTCCTCTGATAACAATTTTACTAAACAACCAGAAAATATGAATTTTTTTAATGTAGACATGTAGTACTTACCTATATTAAGAAATTAGTAACAGTACCTATTTTAGATTGACCCATACTAGAACTAGATTTCGTTCGACATTAAAATAACGCTCCCCAAGATTAAATATGATCTATAGACTATAATACAATGTTAACGCAGTATGAGAAAATACCTATACTAAGGTTATAGACTACAGAAAACGTTCTTAGTTCACATTTTAATATTGGCTTCAACTTTCAAGGACTTCTTGCCTAAATGATTTCTCGGCCCGACGATAAGTAAACCTAATTTATAACTAATAACATGACAGAAATAACATTTTAAACAGTTATTTAAAGTTAGAAAAATCATATATCATATTTAAACTTGCCTTTGCTCTTCCGCTCCATATAAAACTTTTCAGACATTGCCTTTCAAAACTTATTTTTGGAGAGGTAATCAAGAACAGATATACGAATGTATTACCTAAGTAACATTAATTTTAAAACTTATATTTAGTTAAGCTACCTATTATGCTTTTATGCGGTATTATTATTAACATGATATTCTAACTAAATTTTGTGTTCTGAACATTTCATAAAAAAAAAATACTGCTAAATATTTAAAATGATCTTAATGTCTGTAGGTAACCTGTCGTGGTATATCAATGTATTTTATTTTCAGATTTTCAGTATTTATTTTCTATCAATTCTGAGCACCGCACACACCTATTATAATTTATAATAGGTACCTATAACATGGTCAATATCGAAATAAATAAATCGAATATACATACAAAACCATCTGAAAAACTACGAACAATGAAATCACGTATAGCTGTCAAATTATTCAAACGTTTTCTGCTGCTTGTGTGTCCTTAAAAGTTGTGTATATACCTATTTTTGTATAGTCGCGAGATTAAAATACAACGTCGAAATACATTTCATAAGAGCGAACAAATTGTTTGTAAATAACGTCGCTGACCGCTATTCTGTATGGTGAATAGGTTGAATGGACATAATAACACAGCGGGGTTAAACGAAAGCTCGGGTGTATTTTTTGTACACCCTCTTTCCTGTTAACCTTTCGATACAAAGTTGCGGCAGTGCGATATTGATTTTCATTCTCCAAGAATGCTATGGTAAATCGTAATATCATTATACACCTGCATTGATATTCTAAAGTACCTATATGCAGACGGAAGTTAAACATTATATTATATATAGGTAGTTAAAGCCCATTCAGTGCTGTATGTTCTAGTTTCTTGTATAGTATAATAAAAAAAAGAAAAACTCTATTCAAAAAAGACATTTGTGCACCCTTTTATTCAAATTAGGTCTTATTTACATCGTAAATATGGGGCGTGAAATTATTCATTATACTATGCAAATACCTATAAATATTTTATTGAATAGTATACTCCCCGCTCTTCCCTTCCGCAATTACGGGGGTGATTCGGTCAAACCTTATTTCCACTATTCGTATATAATATTGGGAATTTGTTTTCAATCACAGTATATTATACACTTCATTATTTTTGTACTTTGCATCGGTTATACAGTTCACAGAGATATTAAGCACTTACTATTTATATTTTCGTTTAGGCACTTGTCTCAAACGTGTTTATGCCGAAAGTCTAACCAATAAATAATACTACAATAGACGTATAACTAAAACATTTATAAATTAATTTACAACAAAACGTTTAAATAATGGTTTTTTAAGGAATATATTATAATATTATATACTCTAAGGAAACTCATAAATAATTAATTATGAATAAATTTATACCATACTATTTACACACCACTAAAATATAATATATTCGCATACACAGAGGGCTTCACTGTGTTTGTCTTCAATAATTGTTTTTCCGTTATCTATTTTTGAAATATGGTTGCGGGAAAAACTTATTTTATAAGAGATCTACAATAATTATTAAAATTTGTAACAAATGTTGGTCTACCCGAACTCAAAATAAAACAATTTAAATTTAAATAGTGTATTCGCGTTTCTTAATGATTAGAGACACCTAATGTATACATTGAGCGAATTTATGTAAATATAATTTTAAAAGTCAAATTACTTACTAGTTTCCACAATCAAGTATTCAAATAATTGCCATGCGGCTTTTTGAATTTTTAGCTGGTGGCGTGTAAATGGAACGGGGGAGACAATCTGCATGTGCACGCGTTATGTTTAAAAAAATAATTTAGGCCCGATTCTTTGTATATTTGAATTGTCATATTGTTTCTTTAATATTACAGTTCATCCTATACAGAGACACAAAGCTATAATAACCATATTATACCTATGTCGGGTGTTTTAATAATTGATCACTAGTATTGTGTAGTAGGTACATGAAGTTACCCAAAAAAAAAAAAAAATCTGGTTCAAATACAACAATACAATATAATATATTCAGTGTACAAAATAAAATTATCCATGTTTTTGTATACACAATAATATGATATATAATTGCCACAGAATACTCTATGCATGTGGCTTCTCCGCTCTGTTACTGTGGTAAAATACGTACGAGTATATAGTTGTGAATAGAGTATGAGATTTTGTATTTTGTGTAGACCGAGTTTTGTGCCGCGGAGTAGCTTTCCCTAGATCTTAAATTGTATACGTGATTTGAACGTACAATAATAATAAAAATAACAATAATAATAATAATAGTAATAAACTAGTCGGTCGCGCGACTAGATTACCGTAATACGTGTACATATTATATATAACTATACAAGTTTCTGTATTTCTTAATAAGTTGTCGGCGAGTGTGATTTCTCTACTTAATATTCCCGAGGCAGCCGCCTGGCGGTGGTGTTTAAAATAACAAAAAAGGTCAGTTCGTAGTGTTTAGTATTTTTAAAAAGTTATATCGGTATATATAATATATTAATAGTTAATAGCTTAATACCTCAAGTTGCTAATAATATTATATTTGATGTATGTCATAATGAGTAGGATATTTACTTGCTGCACAAGCGAATGTCATAATTTAGGTTTTAAAATTCTAAAGTAAGGGTCTGCAAGTACATGGAGCTTGTTGCAGCACCGGATCCAGTGCGGCTCGAATTGTATCGGATCGATTTTGATCGAATGCCAGCACGCGCGTTTGGTAGTAGGCAGGTTAGACGCTATAGGTACTATATATAGTATTGACTAAATGGTATAGTTACTATATTATTATTATACTTTTACAACCGACGTACCATAATATTCAGTCTTGTAAAGAATACATTTTATTTTATACTCACGAAAACTATTTGAATAACCGGAACAAATATAGTATTCATAATATTTATTCGAATAAGAAATCTTAGATTATTTTTTTTCAACCTACTCTTTCATGGCTTCATGAAACTTTTAAGTAGGTAATTTGTTCAATATTTTATGCTAACTAAATGTATTCTTTATACTTGTTATAAAAGAACAATAATGAAAGCCCTTCAATGGGCTAAGTGCTACAACCATACAAGTTAATTTCTGAGTTAATTTTTTAAAACTTTTCAAGACAATCATAAAAGTTATTTATAAATTATTAATTAAACCAAGATAAAAAATTCACCACTATTTTGCAGCTCAAATTACGGTTGTCTTGAAAGTTATTAAAAATGGAATTATAGGGTTTTTGGAACTCAGACCATCAAAATATATTATTCGGTATTCTATCAAAATTATAAATGTCAATACATTTTGGCTTTGGGAAATAATATGTGGATTTTGTAATGCTAAGAAGTATTATATATTATGCTACTCATATTTGAAGACTGATTTTATTATATTGCTGTATTGGTTCGGCTGGCATTCAAACCGTCGCTGGTGGTTATTATACTCGTGTACTACCTATCTATATTCAATCGTATGTTGTACGGTGTTTGATCAATGTCGATTCCATGTTGTGCACATAGTAACCACACATAGACGGTACCCGTTTTGTTAACGGATTCGTATAAGTTTGGGTACGTTAATGGACTTTCGTCGCCCAGTCAATTCATTCGTTCGCATACTCAGACGATTTAAAAATCAAATATCCATGGTCATTTTATTTAATATGCTGCGTTGTATAGGTAGGCACTTGATTAAAAATAAAATTGATTGTGAACCAACCATAGAGTAATAAAATGAAAAATAATTAAAACAATTGGTTTCAAATTAAACGCTCAACATCTCTCATAAAATATAATTTTATTACCTATTTATTTTGATGTTTTTCTAAATTAAACAATATATTATGCTATATATGTTGTAACACTACAGTGTTATAAATTAAATATAACATACTATGAGTGTTGTAGGTACAAGTTATATACTGCTTATTAACTCTACTATCTCTACACTTAATAAATATATTTATTATTATATCGGCCTGCCTAATGTATTCTTTCAAGTTAAAAAAAATGTTTTATTATTCTTTCTGTGTTAATGAAATAGGTATGTTAATATTTTAATTTCATACAATAATTGTTTTTTTTAACCATTCCCTATGGAGTTAGGGATAAAAGCTATTGGCAGTAGAGCTTTAAATTGATAAAACGTTCATCGTTCACGTTTAGATACATTTTACTTTTTAGTCTTAAAGTTTAAAAAACTATCACTAAAATTTATATTTTGTAAAATTTTCCTACATGCATTTATTTGATATAATATAGCATATTATACTTGTTAATTCAATTTTATTATATATATCATTATGTATTGGAGTGTTATAGAGTTTTTAAACTTAATTTTAAGTATAAACTAAATGTAGGTAGGTATGCTTACATTTTTTGGTACCTAATTTATTCTTTTATTTTAAAATAAACACTCCAATAAAAATACCGCAATGTAGGTTATCTAAGAAAAAAATTGTTCACAAAAAAATGAATTGATGTACTAAACTATATTATTAATATGTGTGTATCATTTTATAAAATGTTCTTAAAATGATAAGCTTATAAATACAAATTATTGCATAAAAATGTTATCCATAGTTGTGCAGATCGTGTTATTTTTATCGTAGGTTTCGATTGTTACTTACTGTTATGTTATGCATTACATCTAAAATTTTTATTTTTTTTTTTATAAAAGAGAGTTCGAGCAAAATTATTATTATTTATTACATTAACGTATCTTTTTTTGACAATTAAATATCACTAAAAATAAAAATAACTTGTAGTAATAAAATATCCAATTTCATTAAAATTATTATTTTTTACATATAATATTTTATAATGGTTTATAAATATTTATGTCGGTACATTTGCGTATATTAAATTTGCGACATTTGCTATCGGAATAGACGAAAATATAATGAAATGTGTATTATATAATTAAATAACAATAAATGACATAGGTATCTACTACCAAAAATAATGAAACCACACCTCGAAAAAAAGTTCAAACATTTATTGTAATATTTTAAAATATAATATTTACATGTTTTAAATAATGTCAAAGTCTATTAAATTTTGAAACGAAGAAAATACTTATTATTATTAGGTAATTTTTGTAAATACCTACCTATGCTCTTTGTACCCACAACTATTATTGGTTATTTGAAAATTAAACACTAATAACATATTGATGTTAGTGACATAATTTCGAGTAAAGGTTACTGATTTGATAATATTTGGCTCTGACGTCCTTTGTAAACAGTAAACTAGCTTAAATAATAATAATTTTTGGTGCTGATAGTGTTTTCAACTTATCAGTAGTTATTCAGTGATCGTCGTGTGGAAACGTTTATAATAAGTATACATTATAATACATTTGATTTTATGTAAGGGCCTGTTTTACAATCATAGTTTAAACAACCTCGGTTACGCTTGAACCACTGATTTTACCGGCCGAATTCGGTGGTTTAACCGGAGTTCAACTATTGTAATACGGGCCCTAAGTAATGTAAGAATGTAATTGTTGTATTGTAATAAATTTTTAAATAGGGTAACTAGGTACTAGTAGTAGTTAGTTACACGTCGTGTTTGTCACGCGTAAGCACTTCAATGAATATATTTTTAATTTGTAATTAAAACATCTTTACAAAAAATTCATCAAATATTGATAACAGAGATCGGCTAGAACGCCTAGGACCTAAAACCTATAATATATTATGTTAAAGTTAAATGTATTACTGTGATAATATATTCCGTTTTAAATAATTAAATAAAACTTCTCAACGCAAAATGTGGTTTCCTCGTATACCTATCTATTATAAGTTATAACTATAAATTCAGTTTATGACTGTTACATGGAGATAAACATTCTTATTAATGATTTAACTCACGTAGTACGTTATATAATACATTTTATATATGCTTAATATGCTGATATGAAATTATGCAAATTGAAATATTATCTTTTTTTTACTTTAATGTAAATTAATAAATAAACTTGTATTTACAAATGCATTGACAATTATTACTACTACAAGTGTCTCTATAGTTTCAAGTATTGATCAATATTTAAAATACTCTTTTTCGTCGGATTCAATGTTTTAAACTTATTTATATGAATGCTCAAACAATTAATGAATGAGTAACGTAAACGTATTTAGTACCTATATGTAGTATAAATTAAGTATGCTTGTAAAAGATTTAAATTATTCTAAATGTCGATGATGGAGATCAAATGGATTTAATTTACATTATTATGCAGAAATATATAGTACTTAAGAGGATGTCAGCATACTATTTGTTTTCTCTCTCTAACCCACGCACGACGCACAACATAGCATAATTTTCGTTTAGCAGAACCAACCCTATGTTATTACTTATCATTTTACTATTTTAGAGTGAATTTACCAAGTATCAAACTTTAAGTTAAGAACATTGTCTATGTCCATATGCCGGCTATTTTATGATATTTTTATTTTTATAAAAGTTATGAGCGTCTAGATTATTACAATTTTAAAATGCTTATAAACTGTATACCAGCGTAATTTTCTTAGATTAAAGTGTGATAATAATAAAAGAAGTGACAATACAGGGTTGGTTCTGCTGAACATAAATTTGGTATGTTGCGCGTGGGCCAGAGAGAGAAAACAAAATAATGGTGCGCTGACATCCCCAATGTGAACCGAAAACAAACTTAATTTTTTTTTATAGATATTTAAATATATAAGCTCATTAAAGTATTGTTAACTAAGGAAAAAAGCTTTATATAGATTTAATTAAAAAACAAATTAAATCATGACTCAATACATGTTAATATACCTAGATAAAATTTATAAAATATATAATATGATAATAGCATACTTTTTATCTTCTATATTTACATTAATATCATATTTGCTATTTGCACCTTGAATCTTGACCCTAAATTTAACAAATTCGTATTTTCGTTTTTCTTTTATCTTTTTCCGAATAAAATTAATATCATCGTTACTATTAATCTGTTCGATTGTCCATTAATTTAAAATAAGCTGGCCTACAAACTACAAAAAAATAAGTAATAATAATTTGTTTAGAACACAATTTAAATTGCACTATGGAGTATTTTTGCGCCAATGAAATAATTGACTCTAGATGCAAATGTGGTATATAAATATATTCATAGGTTCAATTAAATAATTGCTTTTAAGTTCACTGTTTAGCGTATGTTTTAAAATTAATAATAGGCTTTTTGATAATTGATAAATGGTGTTAAGTGTTAATAGACTGTCCAGACGGAATTTATGCTAATCGTTTAAGAAAATTAATCAAGTGTAAATGTACTCACTAGAGGTGACTCTGAAGTTAATTATTACTTATTTAGTATGATAATAAATTAAAACTGCACACACAGTATTATTTACATACCTAGATAAATACAGTTATAAGTATAGTATAAATATAGTATAAACGATTATAATTTTGTGAAATATTAACTTCTTAGTCTCTTCAGACTTGTGTTTCTATGAATTCTATGTACTCAGAATCTAAACATTTAAAAATATTTATTGTTTAGCTTATCTTAAACTTATTAATAACGTATAAATTCTAAAACCATTAATCATTATGCATTCATACATTTAAATGATGGACAATTATGAATATAGTGTTTAATTAGGTATACTTCTTAAAAAAAAACCAATTCAAATCTCATAGGATAATATTTTGTATAGAATCATAGGAATTAGCAAGGATTATACTCTTTGATGTAAAATTGCAAATATTTTGACCATTGCTCTTTCGATAATAATTATATAATAATATGTTGATGTTAATGTTAACAGACAAATTTTGCTACCGGTCCAAAAGACATCACTAACACCACTGCAGCGGAAGCAGCAGGAGGTACTGCCGCCACTGGCGGTAAGTTTGCTGACGTCGTATGTCTGTCGTGTCATTAACGACAAAAGCAAAACGACGTAATAGTTTAAAAGTTAATAGGTACAGTATAATATATAATAATATAATACTAGTATTAATACTTATTTTAATTAAAATTCAACTTGACCTAATTTATTCTCTTACTGTATTTTTATTTTTACCAATCTGATAAACATTGAAAGATTAACATTTTAAACTGGGCTTAGTGTTTTTCATTAATTTTTTCATAAAGGAAGTTAATTAAATATTAATTATATAAAAGCAAATGTATTATTTTTTGAAGTCGACAAAAGTCGAATAATATTCATGATATATTTTAGTTTTTGGAGTAACTTTGAACCCAATAAACCATAATGTATTATTCAACTCGTTTGTACCTAAAAAACCTTTAAAGAAGTTTGAAACTTTTAAAACACGGAATAGCTTAAAGTTGGCCATGGAATATTAAATTACCTAGTAAAAATATAATTTATGGTTTGAAAGTTTTGTGAAGTGTATAATTTTAATATTGGTATTCAGAGAAGTGACTAAAATAAAACTATACTTTTTTTTATTATAAAGTTCCTTTAAACGCCCATTATTAAACCATATTGTCTAAAAAAATTAAATTGTTGAGTTAAGGATTATGTTGTACGTGAAGTGGTATTTTTGTTTTAGTGTACCTATTTATAATAATTAAAATATGAAATTTAATTTAAATACTAAATACCATGCGTTAACGACTATGTTAAATTTTTTATTATTATATCCTTAACCCTTATATATTATACCATAGGAAAATCGTATCATTTTAATTAGAAAAAAACGGAATAGAAACCTTCGGTGAATTTTCATTTATGCAATTGTACTAAGTATCAAGATAACGTTTACTTTAGGTTTTTAATATATTAAAAGAGTAATTATTTGTTTATAATACTATAAACTAACTTACTAACTTCTAACCTGTTTTATTTCATTGCTACAATAAAATAAATATGTTGATCATATTAGTGTAAAATTAATTAATATCAATGTAACTACAACGATGATTCACAAACGGCTTAATAACATTAATAATAAATAATGCCATTTTAATATTAGTTTATTGCCTAGTATTTATATTCATTTATATTTATTTATATTATATCAAGAGTTTCTAAATCTTTGTATGCTTTTTCTTTCGAGTGTACCTATTTAGTACTTGCATGGCTAATATAAGTCTAAAATTACTATTATATGTATCCATTTTTCGAATTAAATATATTGCATTACCCATACTAAATTAAATGTATTAAATTGTAACATGATATGTTTATAACATTTTTCTCAACCGATTCAAACATGTAAATACAAAACTAATGCACCCTAATCATAAATAATCGTGTTTAATTCAAAAATAATGCATTAATTAAAACATATTTTTTATTGAAAAACATTGTTTATAAAAATAATGAGTACTTTAGTGGTATTCGTGAAATTATGTATAAAATTATGTCATTTCTATGCATACAATTGAATAATACTATACCTACTGCAATTTATGAATATATTTGTAGTTGTCTTTTAGAATACAATATAATATGATATATTGTTAAGGGAATCGCTATTAATATTAATAAGACATATTATCATAATATAAAGTGATGTAGATGGCATTGTTAGATAAAAATATTTACAGGGTACGTGATCATTATGTATGATTCATACAGACAAATTAGTGAAATTACCATAGGAAAAATATTCAAAGAAAATTACGCGTTGACAAATATATTATATTAATAGATGGAATAGCATAATTTATGCGATCATTAACATAAATAAAGGAATACCATAATAGCGCAATGTCATATAAAAATAATTGATATTGATTAGCACTAATTATAAAATTATTTTTTTGTTAAGCTTAATGTATATCTAACGTATGTACAATATATAAAGGTATAATATTATGACATCGTTAAATTCAACCCCTTTAAGCAAATAATTCCTGCATCACGATTCTTCGTATAACGGGAATAGACCATCAGGGTGACGGATTTGTGATGTAATTTTCCAAGCACTTTCGCAGTTTTTTTTTTTATATTTTTGAAGCTTAGAAACATTTACAGCAGTAATTTGAACATAACAAAGAAGTGTATACAAAGAAAAATGATGTACTAACGACATCTCTTCCTACATCAAAGTGACTAATTCTGTAGAACATCGTAATTGGCACACAGTAATTAGGTAATAAAAAGTGAATAAAATATTATTTTTGACATATTTTTCTAAAAACAGAAAAATCAAATAATTCTCTAACTCGCTAAAATCTAAAATAGACAAAAAAAGCTTACATATTAGTTATATAAACAATATAATATATTTAATAAATGAACAATTAAAAAAATATGACGTGTACCTATAACGAAAAACTTTGGTAGTTTTATTTATTTAGTCCTTTAAAATAAATATTATTTTTCTATCTCTCTGTATTTTCTTTTGTTGTGAACAATATTAACTTCTTCAATAGTAATAAAATGATTTTTTTATTACATAATGGTTTATTTTATTTAGGAACCTTGTATACAAATTTACTTTTTCAGATTATTAACTAAAAAATATAAATATGAATACCTATATATAAATACTAATAAATCTTTTATCGTTTATAAATTTACTAAGGTATTTTTATCAATTGAAGATGTTTAAATTTTTTTACAGTATTTATTTTATTACTAAAAGTTTTAAATTTTTATTTCAGTATCTTTTGTAAAAATGTACTTTCTTAAATTATTAAAAATAAATACCTAATAAATCTTTTATATTTTACTTTGACTCAGTATATTGTACAAACGCATGTTTTAAACATCTCGTATAAATTAAAAGTTTATATTTTATCAAAATGATTATATTTTTTATTTAAAATACGGCCTAAAAGTTTCATACATCGTGTGTGCTTAATAAATCTAAGTGATTTTTATGATTGAATATTTAAATTATACCGTTTTTAAATAAATAATGAGTGTATTAATGTACCATTAATGTAAGATTAAAATAAAAAATAATATCCTATTATCATAATATTATTATTCAATTTTCAGTAACGTACAAAATTAACATTTATAGGACCAAATATATGATGTTGTAAGGAATAAATAACAAACTAAAAATATTGATAAAAATTAATTGTTTTTAAATATAAATGCATTTTAATATTGTATTTCGTAATTAATGCTTTAATTAATCTATTTATCCTTGTTGCTTAATATGATAATTTTTATAATGAGAAAACAATTCCGCGTACAATGTTTTATCTATATATATACCCGAAGCATTATAAAATAAATATAATTGTTATGTGATTCTCTATTACATAAAAATACGACATTTGAACACACCTGCATTTTAGTGCTTTCATAAAAATTAAATTATTATAATGAACGGTTTTAATTAAAACTATTATTTGTGTATAAACTATTTCTCTTTTGTTAATAAAATAATAATAAATACAATAAGTACGAGACCCTTTAATATTATGTAAGCTTATTTATTAAATTAATAAACAAAATAAATAACCTACAGACCTGATAAATGATCCAATTTAATAACCAAAGATGCCCACCTTAAATATACCATACTCAGAAATGCGCTGAGCACAGCAAAATAATTTCAACCCAGGTGACATAATGGCAAAGCTTATCCATAACAAGTTAGAGGAAACCATCATAAAAATAAACAAATAACCCTCAAGTGGATTACCTGGCTTTACTGGTAAAGAAGGCAACGAACAGCAGAAAATAAGTCATAAAAGCGATATCGAACTCAAACAGTTAAGCTGCAACATAGTTATACCCTATGATATTAAAAACTACATAAAAGCAAACATCTAACAGGAATGTCAAAAACTATAGAAACAACAAACACCAGATTAAAAAGAGAACATTAAATGGGAAAACCCCAAACTCAAATGAAATAAAGAAATTAATATAAATCGCCTTTAAATATTATAAAGCACACACCAATTGACCCATAGATTTCTTATGGTCCTAGAAGAACCTCCTCAATGTGAATCGTGTGGAGTTAGCCTTTCAATTGAACACATACTAATAGAGTTCCGGAAATACCAAACCAAATAATTAATAAAAACATATTCGAAAACCTCGACATCTATCTTAGTCCAACATTACTAACCCGAAAAACAACAAAACAATCATTAAATTTCTAAAATTCAACATCTTGTTTAAACAAATCAAATACCATATAAAAAATAATATACCAATTTGATATTTTATTCATAATTTTAATTTTTTTCTTCAAATGTCGTATTCTTTTCTCCCAACCAGAGTAAATTTTATTTGTAGATAATTAATTAACAATGTCACGAAATCAAATTATAACTAATAGCCTTTACCGCCGATATTTTCTCGTGCAGATCAATAGAAAAAAATTATATTTTAAATAATAATTGAATAACGTAGGGTTTTTGTTTATTATTAAAACAACGAATTAATAATGTCATCCCTGAATAAATTAAAAGTTTAATCTCGATAAACTAGCAAATTTTCCTTTTAATAAAGCTACTTCTTTATTTAGTGTTTTAATTATATATCCGAAAATCCCAATGTTTGTTTACATTTTAAAAAAATTGACTGCAAGGACTTAAGAAATGAAAAACTAACCGAGAATGTAACGCACATTCTCTACGAAAATTGTTTGTAACAATATACCTTGGAATGTCAACAGTATAATAATATAAATTATATACACGAATACATAATACATTATTATAATAATACATACAGTGTTTTGGTATTTTAAGCGAAATACCTAAGTAATTTATTAAGTTATGTGCAAGACTACCCACTGTAAAAGTTTGAAATATTTTTCATATCTTCCCCAATTGTTTTTATTTCCTATGATAACCTCACTCATCTTGTGCGAAATAAGTCATCTGTATCTGTAAATTTTAATAATATTATTGTACAATGACGGCTTTTAAACTGTTCTGCGTTCTGGATCAAATAGGATATTAAATTGATTAACAACATCATGACCTATTAATAAATAACTTATATTATTATAAGTGTATTATTATTTATTTTATTTTTACTGTATTATTCCATTTGTCATTGCCCTTTCGAGACAACCGCCATCTTTGGGTTCGGCAATGTTATTATAATATAGTGGCTAACAAATTCTAAATTAATATAATACGCTTGTGTACAGTTCGTGCGTCATTGCTATCTGGGATCATCTGACGGCGGAAAGCGTAAGCGTTCTCGTATTATATTAGTATAATATTATATTGTATAATATACATTCGCCGACGCAAACGGACGGACAGTAGGTGTAAATTAGTAACGTCCGGTGATGATGAGTACAACGGTGGTAGTATATGTATATATTTATGTTAATAAATGTATTTAGTTTGTGTTAGTGTGTGGTGGTTAATGTGGCCAACGGCGATGTGCATTCGGTGGTGTTTATTATATAGACGTACATGCGCTTACTGCTCGTACGTGCCAGTATATGATCCGCAACTTTGTCCCGTTTTATAAATTGTTCAGTTAATTGTTATTGTTATCGTGGTAATAAAAAAAAAAAAATGAAATAAATTTCGTATGAAAACTTAATAGATACGTTAATTTTATATTGAAAAAAATGTAAAAATATAACGATAATATAGGTCATGATAAGATAATGATGTGTTAGACTCTCAAACGATTAGAGTTAAACTCTATTGCGATGACGGTATTTAAAAAAACTGATAATTATTTTTATTTTATTTTTTATTAAACAGATAAAAATAATATGGCCACAATAGACGGGCGACCCGCCCAATATGGGGTGACGTTAAAGCAATTACGTGAGCTCATGGAGCACAGAGGACGTGAAGGTATCGTAAAACTAAACGAACTGGGTGGCGTTCAGGATGTTTGTAAAAAACTGTACACATCACCTAGTGAAGGTAATTATTCGATTTTAAACACTATTTTGCTGTGTGTTTTTAACTAATATAATTTTATAATTTTCATTGTATACCGTTGTGCAATTACTTTTTGTAGGGTTAAGTGGATCTACAGCCGATCTGGAGCACAGGAAAGAGACGTTCTCCTCAAATACCATACCCCCTAAACCTCCAAAGACATTCATGCAACTTGTCTGGGAAGCTTTGCAAGATGTCACTCTAATTATTTTAGAAATTGCTGCTCTCGTATCATTGGGATTATCACTTTACAAACCTGCCGACGAAGAATGTAAATTTTATTCAGAAAATTCTGTGTATATAGTTATTGTTTTTTTTATATATTAATAATACAATCTTCGTTATTGTAGCAATGAGTGCAGAAGACGATGAAGCAAAACATGGGTGGATTGAAGGATTAGCTATATTAATATCCGTTATAGTGGTCGTTATTGTAACAGCGTTTAATGATTATACGAAAGAAAGACAGTTCCGTGGTCTTCAAAACCGTATTGAAGGTGAACACAGATTTAATGTCATCAGGCATGGCGAATTGCAACAAATTTCCGTAGGAGAAATAGTAGTTGGTGACATTTGCCAGGTAATTATACTTTGAAGACTTAATCAATGACAAGTTAATATAAATAATAATCAAACATCGCCATTGTTATAACAACAGATTAAATACGGAGATTTGCTACCAGCTGATGGTGTGCTAATTCAAAGTAACGATTTGAAAGTTGATGAATCTTCATTAACTGGAGAGTCAGACCACGTCAAAAAAGGAGAACAGTTCGATCCCATGGTCTTATCAGGTATGAATAATTTGGTTTTCAGTTGTAAAATAAGCTCAATATATTTTTTTTTCAATTTAAGGAACCCATGTAATGGAAGGCAGTGGAAAAATGTTGGTCACTGCAGTAGGTATAAATTCTCAGGCTGGAATAATATTCACACTCTTAGGTGCAGCAGTAGATCAACAAGAGGAAGAAATGAAGAAACAACGGAAAGGTAAACTGCCTAATCTCGTTAACACTTGGTGTAGTTATAAAAATAAATTTCTCCATATAATTTACTTAATTATACTCTTATTCATAAAATTCAAAATTCCTGGAAAATCGTCTATATTTGTCAATTTGTATACATTTTATATACCGATGTAGAAAGTTTAAAGATATGTGATGACATGCAACAACTTTTATCAAGTTATTTTATATTAATTTTACAATTTATTAGACACATTGAAATTCAATTGGCTAACTTAGTAATCAGTATCTGGGATATGAATTTATTTAAGATATCCTTAATTTCGGTATCATCAATATTTTATTAGATAGAATCTATATATTTCGTATTTCTTAGTAATATGCATATTATTATACTCCTAAATAATTTGATTACACCTATTAGTATACATTTTTTGTTCAAAGTTATTACCTAATATATTAAAATAGTTGAATTTAATACAAATTTAATATTTTATAAATAGAAGCCAAAAAACTAAAGACAAAGAAGAGCTTAACTGATGAAGTACCACCTACTATCAACAGCCATGCCACTGATATCGGTATGAAACAAATGGATAAAGGAGGTGAAACAGATGATGATGCTGCCGCAGGTGGAGGACAATCTGGTGAGTCGGAAGAACCAGCAAAAAAAGACAAGTCTGTGTTGCAAGCTAAACTCACAAAGTTGGCCATTCAAATTGGATATGCTGGTAAGTTAACCAATTTTTATATTTTAGATTTTATATTACACACATTTTATTTTTATTACTAGGATCAACGATTGCCGTACTCACCGTGCTTATATTAGTAATTCAATTTTGTATCCATACATTTGTCATACAACAAAAACAGTGGAAGAACCATTACGCGGGTGAATTTGTTCGCCACCTTATTATTGGTGTCACTGTCTTGGTAGTGGCTGTTCCTGAAGGACTTCCTCTCGCTGTTACTCTGTCTTTAGCATACTCTGTCAAGGTAATTAATATAATTGGGATATCATCATTTGTGTTTATTAAAATAAAATTGTTGCACTGTATTTTTAACGAACATTTATTTTGTAAACTATGTAGAAAATGATGAAAGATAACAATTTGGTAAGACATTTGGACGCTTGTGAAACTATGGGTAATGCCACTGCCATTTGCTCTGATAAGACCGGTACACTAACAACAAACCGAATGACAGTTGTCCAGTCTTACATCTGTGAAGTTCTCAGTAAAACAATGCCACAATTTGCATCCATACCATCGAATGTTGGAAACTTATTAGTGCAAGCAATATCTATTAATTCAGCGTATACGTCTAAAATTATGCCACCCGACGATCCAACCAGTGAACTACCTAAACAAGTTGGTAACAAAACCGAGTGTGCACTTCTAGGATTTATTCTTGCTCTCGGTAAAAATTATCAAACATGGCGTGATGATATACCCGAAGAAATGTTAACACGTGTGTATACATTTAACTCTGTGCGGAAGTCCATGAGTACAGTCATTCCAAGAGAAGGTGGTGGATACAGATTATTTACTAAAGGTGCCTCTGAAATCGTACTAAAAAAATGTTCGTATATCTACGGTCGCGATGGTCGATTGGAAAAATTCACTCGTGAAA
The DNA here is from genome assembly GCF_005508785.2 of Acyrthosiphon pisum. Classification (NCBI taxonomy): domain Eukaryota; kingdom Metazoa; phylum Arthropoda; class Insecta; order Hemiptera; family Aphididae; genus Acyrthosiphon; species Acyrthosiphon pisum. The sequence continues at coordinate 36,553,702 of NC_042493.1, read as the reverse complement.
TGCAAGATCGTTTGGTGAGGAATGTTATTGAACCTATGGCTTCTGATGGCCTTCGTACTATTTCTGTTGCGTACAAAGATTTCATACCTGGAAAAACTGATTCACCCAACCAAGTGCATTATGAAGGGGAACCCGATTGGGAAAGCGAAGACAGTATAGTGTGCGACCTCACTGCACTGTGTGTTGTGGGAATTGAAGATCCCGTTCGACCGGAGGTAATATTTACATTTGCTTTATGGCCATTTAAGGAAAATGTGTTGTTTACTTTGGAGTTTAATTTTAGGTGCCTGAAGCTATTAGAAAATGTCAGCGAGCTGGTATTACTGTACGTATGGTTACCGGAGATAATGTGAACACAGCCCGATCAATTGCCACCAAGTGTGGTATATATAAAACTGGAGAAGACTGGCTTGTATTGGAAGGCAAAGAATTCAATCAACGAATTCGTGATGCTAATGGCGATGTTAGTTTGATTTGTTATTTTGATTTTAATAAAATATAAACCAAATTATTTTGTTCGTACAGGTTCAACAGCATTTATTGGATAAAGTGTGGCCTAAATTGAGAGTATTGGCTAGGTCATCGCCAACAGATAAATACACATTGGTAAAGGGTATTATTGACAGTAAAGTGAGTGATAGTCGGGAGGTAGTGGCAGTAACCGGTGACGGTACCAATGATGGTCCTGCATTGAAAAAAGCTGACGTTGGATTTGCCATGGTATTAATTTATAAATAATTATATAATAAAAGCTAAAAAAAAAATATAAAACTATAATGCTATATTTATACATAACACGTAACTAAGTATTAGTTGTAAACAATTTTTGTTATTTGTACGATTTGTAACGGTTTGCAATTTGGTTATTTATATACAAAGTAAATTGGGTTTATCTTTATTAAGAACTATTATTTATTTTAATTTATTATAAACTATATATACACAAATTATATCAATATAGTGTTAAAAATATCCATGTCCGTAGTCCGTGTTATTTTGACATTAATAAATCTTGAATATTTTTGTTTTTAAATGTAATACTTGATTTACATTAAAAGTAAATTTTAAAATTTTGTTTGATTTCCAACATAAATACCCCACATAGGAAGAAAGCCATTATCGCTCATCGTGTTTGGTCTAATCATCACAGTTAAAAGTCAAATATTCGCATTGGAGAGAAATATTGTATTCGTGTATTCATGTAATTATTGTTTTTAATGACAACAAAACTATTCACACTGGCGAAACGTTATAGTCCGATAGTCATGTGATATATGTTGGAATACATTTAAAAAAAATGTAATTTACGAATTCACACCCGTAAATATCACTTCATGTACCTGCCTATGCTATATATTTAAAATACTTTCTTCAAAATAACAATTCACATTCCTTATGACAATTTATTTATACTTGAGAAATACCATTCTCGTGTGAAAAACGTTTATAATTGTTTAAAGGAAGTGTCGTAAAGACGAAGGACGTCCAATTCTCATGTATTTTTATTTTAAATTTACATCGAAAAACAAAAACGATTTATTTATTTCAAAATGCTTTTCCTAATTATATTGTGAAATAAATTCTAGTCATTCATACTATTATCTTGAATAGGTGAAATTAGTTATTAAAGTAATTTCATTCCTTTATATTTTCATAAATAATACATATTATAGTAATATTTAAAATCTTTTCACTAGGTATTGTATAAATTGTAATGTTCAATTAGACAATTTACCCAACTTGGAAATATAACTTAGTAACGTTTTTTTTAATAATTTCACGACATATATTATGCTTAAACGTCTATTAATAGAAAACGAACAAATCATATAAGTAACTTTTAAAATATTGTATTAATTTTGAACAACTAAACAAACTCAATAAATAATAAGTTAATAAGATTCCAAATTTTTGAATAATTCTCTGTGATAAATTGTTTTTATTACATTTTAATCGTTCACTTAATATACTCGTATGTTTGTTTTTGTAGGGTATTGCTGGAACAGATGTAGCTAAAGAAGCTTCAGATATTATTTTGACAGATGACAACTTCAGTAGTATTGTTAAAGCAGTAATGTGGGGTCGTAATGTGTACGACAGCATTGCTAAATTTTTACAGTTCCAGTTGACCGTAAATGTGGTAGCCGTTATTGTAGCATTTATAGGAGCATGCGCCGTCCAAGACAGTCCGCTAAAGGTAAGCGTAACGTCATACACAATTGTAGTTACATTAGTCGATTTTTTTGAAAGTTTATCACAAAGCTGATCGATTCACTGTGAATCTAACCAGAATTAATGAGTTAAAAAGTAAATGAACAACAATTTATAATTATATGTGTAACAACTAACAGAAGGTTAGTCATATTATATGAGACAAAAGCATAAACAATTGTTTAAAAATAACTATTATTTTAACGATAAATTATGATATGAATAGCTGTTTTATTATCTATGAATTATGATATCTCATAAGTTGTTGATATGACTCGCATTTTAAACATGTTTCGTCTCAAACTAAGAAAAAAGTAAAAACTGCATTTTATTAGGCTATATTAGGTATTTGATCGAACATGAATGTTTTTAAATTCATTAACGTGGGAAATTATTAATTATTAATATTTTACGAAAAAATCAAATGTATACTTTAATATGTATCTACGGTTTTTTGACGTTGAATTTTGTTTACGCACTTACCCAGGCTGTTCAAATGTTGTGGGTAAACTTGATTATGGACACGCTGGCCTCGTTGGCGTTGGCCACTGAGCTGCCCACTTCCGACTTGCTGTTGCGAAAACCGTACGGTCGTACGAAGCCTCTGATATCGCGCACCATGATGAAAAACATCATTGGCCAGGCCGTCTATCAATTGACGGTTATCTTCTCACTGTTGTTCGCCGGCGATAAGATGCTGGACATACCTACAGGCCGTGGAGCTGAATTCGGCTCGGAGCCCACGCAACATTTCACCGTCATCTTCAACACTTTTGTCATGATGACGCTATTCAATGAGATCAATGCTCGTAAAATCCATGGTCAGCGTAACGTGTTCCAGGGATTCTTCACCAACCCGATATTCTACAGCATATGGATCGGCACCGTGCTGTCACAAGTGTTCATCATCCAGTACGGCAAGGACGCTTTCAGCACCAAGAGCCTCACGCTGGAGCAGTGGATGTGGTGCTTGTTGTTCGGGTTCGGCACCCTGCTGTGGGGTCAGATAGTCACCACTGTGCCTACCCGCAAAATCCCGAAACTTCTGTCGTAAGTAAAATGCTCATAAACGCTGAGCCGGCCGTGTTACTTCCCCAAGGACACGCCAACAATATAATATTGTGATGATAATTAATATTAGCGATGTTCGATTAGCTATAAGTACTAGCTAGAATTTAATCTCGGTTCGGATCGTCCACGCCGTCGTAGTTTAAATTAATCTTTTTCGTCTCGGAATGAATTCAGCGCACTCGGTCTATAGATCATATAATTTGTCCTCAGGTGGAAACTTCTTAAGGTTTGCTATTTATTAAATCTATTTCGATTTGCGACCGATTTCATATCCGAGATGAACCCACGTAGAATATCATAACCCCTGATCAAATGTCGATAAGTACATTCGAGCTTTCTCAGTCTCAGTACTATAAAAAGCATAGTTAAAATAACGTCCTAATGATTATATTGTTGTAGCATTATTATACCGATTGCGAGACGAACCGCGCATATTAACCACCCTGTCGCCTTGTGATTTTTGTCATTCACAGATGGGGACGCGGACATCCAGAGGAGTACACCAACGCTATAAATCTAGGTGAAGAGAACAGATACGATCCCGATTCCGGGCAAAAGCCGCGGGCCGGCCAGATCCTGTGGATCCGTGGACTGACCAGGCTACAGACTCAGGTTAGAGCATCATTGGCTGCATCACTGATTGCCGCCAAAATAGGGCGGATAAATGTTGATTTTTTTGTCTTTTGTTCACGTCGTTTTATCTTGTTGTCAATGTCCATTCTTATACTTTAAATCGTCCTTAATTTTTGTTTTTATAGATTATTTTATTTCTTCTTGCCGATCGATATATGCGTTACATATAATTTTTTAATTAATGTCTTATCGTCGTATTTCTAATAGTTATTTCGCGTATATCTTCACTGCAGTGCGACCGTATTATGTATTTTAACATAATACGATACATTCTTCATGAATACGACAATTTTTTTCTTTTCGTCGTTTGTTGTTCGTTTTTCTAAAATTTGTGTGCAAGTTATTTTTACATACATCGTTCTTTCAGTCGTATTATATTGTTACTATATACTCTGTCTCGCCATTTTTCTCTCTTCTCTCTTAGCTAGTATACTACATTCAGTTTTATAGTTTTGTTTTTTAATTTATTTTAATTTATTTTTCTATCGTGATTCGCACCATAACGTTACCGAAATGTAACATTATTGTATGCGTACACCTATATATTATTATATTACATTTTTGTGATGATGCGTTTTCGTTATCGCATTTTACACGACACACGTCATATTTTAAACTATTATAACGAATTATTAATGAGGACAACGTGAGGGGGCGTTACAAGTAATTAAGCCCTACTGAGGGTCCATAAGATTACTTTATACTAATATTAATTATACTCATCAGTCATCATATATTTCTAATATATATGTATATTATGTTATACTGTACAACAATATAACATTGTATACAAACAACAGAAAAAAGGAATAATAATGATAATCAAAAACGACATCACTGATATCCGTGTATATTGTATTGAAAATCGTTGATATTTTTTTTTTCGATAACGTATTGTCAAATTCTTATCGTGGTCTATAATTGACCACGGAATAGTATAATAGACAGGTGTAAGTAGTATACCATTATTTTTATTTTATTTTATACACACATCGTGTGAATATAATATAATATTATCTGTGACGATTGTACAATATGATAATTTTGTTGTACATTCGGAAACTCCCATCTCCTACGAACTATGGGGGATGTTGTAAGTATAACCTCATAGTTGTGCACGTCATTGTTGTATCGACAACGGTTTTTCATTCATTGGGTGGAATTTTCTATACATACATTTACATATATGCGTGTCGTTAAGACCGACACATGACACGATCGATGGGTCTATTTTTATGTTCCGAGGTTTTCATCGTTAGGTACCTATATACTTATTCTAGTAATTCCTGAATCCATCCGATAGATATTGTTGATGAAACATAGGAAAACTATTATTTGATATATAAGTAGATTTCATCACTCTTAGACGAAAATATTGGTGTGTGAATAACACGTTTTTTTTCGGTCGGTTGAAAACGAGAGTAACTCTCCTGCCCATCAGTAGCCGAGCGAGCGAGCGAGCCAGCTGAAACCTACCAATATTTCCTTCCTACATGTTATTCGGAAAAACCTAATAACTGATGTGTTGTATAATAATAAGACAAATCTCGTCAGTGTTATTAGTTAGGTATGTTATCGTTTTATTTTTTTCGAATAATCAGCGAATATTATGCTACGTAATAGTAGGTACATATTGTTATTAATGAGTGTATACATTTCATGTGCTAGTTTTCTTTTGTTTATTTTTGCTTTCACTAAAATGATTCATTATATTAAATACAGTTTATATATTATACAGTGAGTTTTGGTTTATGTGATCACATTGCTGCAGGTAATTTTGATTCTATCAACTGATTTATTTTTCAAAACATATTTTTTCAAATTATCCTTTATACTTAGTTGATTGCAATTGAGTAATTTATTTTCTATATTGGCTTTAAGTTAAAATACAACCGAAAATTTTTTAGTATTTTTTTTCTCATGGTGAAATTAAATAGTGGTACCTGTAATTTTTGGAGTAACTAAAAAATATCTATGTGACATTAATTTGGCACATAACATACATAATTATAATTATTTATATTATAATTATAATTTGTAATGCTTTGTTTTTAAAGCCATATAATCCACACATATCTGATTCAGTTACCCGATTAGCAATGATTTTAATAAATGGTAATTTACAAACAAATAATTTGGCTAAGCTTATGCATTTTGATTCCAACAGTTGATTCTACAAACCAGCGATCACATGAAGCAAAACTCACTGTATAACACATTTTCATTATCATTATTACCCACTTTATTGTTTGTTGTATTATATAGTAGAATTTACATAGATATATTTAATAAGTAGATAGTCCGCGTTTTCATTACTAACAATATTTTTGATATATTACACGTTTCTGAAATTAAAAAATATGTATATTATTATCTTTTAATTAAGTGGTAGATAGTTAAAAATTCACGGCGCGAAGTAAATGTCGAGTTTTAAAAACTGATCAGGGATTTTATACACCAACGCATAGGTGCGTATATAAGTGGTTTTATTGTTTTCATATAATAGCTTACGAACCATACTTGACTACGAGTTCGGTAGTAGGTATAATCGTCATATCCACCATTGTTCCTTATTTGGCAATTATTCTGTCGCTGACCTGCGTACTCGCCACCCCAAAACCCTTCCAATATATCTCTGGTTATATGGATTGAATGATAATAATAATAAAAAAAGTATATACATAATATAACATCTATATCTTAATTATTAATTTATTGAAATAAATAAAAATAAAAAGTTGTTGTACACATCACCTAAAACAAGATAAAAACACACTTCGCATGACACGCGTGTTGTGTTTGTGTGTTTGCAGCTGCGTGTCATCCGAGCTTTCAAGTCCACACTAGAAGACCTGGAAGAACGGCGTTCCATACATAGTTTCCGCACCACTACCAGCTCGCGGGGCCGTCCTTTGTCCGACAACATCACGTACATAGACGAGGAACACAACCACCACCAAGCAGCCCCTCCTACTAACAACAAGACACCACTCAGTGAGGGATAAAAAAAAAACAAAAATAATATTCTTAATAACGAATTGTCCTATAACGGTCTTGTGAACGTCACGTTTAATAAGGAAAAAAAATATCGAAAAAAAAAACAACAAACAAACGAGCAATTTCGTAATAATTTATTTACTTACATAATATATTATTATTAATATAATATAATATATGTACCTTATATAACGATAATTATTTTTGTTATCGTTATTTTTTATTTAACTATACATAATATATATAATATTATATATATATATATTTATTTTTATTTTACTAACGTCACATTTTTTATCGACTTATTATTATTATTATTATTATTATTATCATTATTATTATACTTACGTACAAATTATATGAATTTTCGAGCTTGGGTATATTTTGTTTTCGTTCTTTTTCTGAGATAGTATATATTTTTTTTATAAATAAACTGGGTAGTTTTCAATCCTATTTAATATTTATATTATACTATTTTCTCAATATCTCAATATATCTCTCTCTCTCTCACTCTCAATAATTTTCTCTCACTCTCTCTCTCTCTCTCTCTGCCTTTGCGTGTGCCTCCCCACCGGCTGCAGTGCGTTTGCTGGTCAACAAAGGAATTTGTACGCGGTGTCGGCTGAGCATCGTTTAAGGCTTATTTCGTATACGCGCGTGCTGTGCTTGAATCTTGATGTATATATTGTATTACTAGATGGGCATCGCTTGATATATAGACGTAATACTGTACTATGCTAACGTTTGATTATATTTCTGATACTTGAGTAGTCAGATTACAGCGTACTGTCTGCATAGACATTTAAAACAACTAGATATCATTGAAGTTTAGCGGCTAAATACCTACATGGAAGTATTTACAAAATATTACAACTGATAACAGATTAAAATAACGATTTAATCTTAAAACTAGGGATGTAACATAGATTTTCTAGTCTTATCAATCACTATCAAATCTTATCAGTTGTAATGTATTGTAAATATTGCTCTATATGCATATGACTGCCGACTTAAATGCTCTGATTAAAACAAGATGTAGTCGACTATTTAGTTGTAGATAATTCAACTATACATAATATATATATATACAAAGCATATACATAATTTTTTTTGTTGATACCTACTCTCTATAAGCAAAAGCTTGTGTTAAGAGTAGGGAGTTTAAGTAACTAAGATAAAACATAATGTATTGTTCCATAATATGTCTAATGCTGAGTTGCATACAAAATTTATTAATTTAACGAACCTACCATGGGCCACTGAATAATGTTTAAAGACCCATTAGGTCACTATTTATCCATTGAATGTTCAGTGATTCTTTATGCAACGCGGCATTAAATTGTCTATCACGAAGAGACAACGCTAAAATCGTGCTATCTAATTTTTATCAAACACGTCCACTTGCTAACGTTGACGATCCACGATGCCTATTTAGTGATACATTGACACTAACAACCAATATTCTTTTTTCACACACATTTAATAATAATATTATAATATCATGCTACCCGTACTAACAAAAAAAAAAAAAAAAAACGGCAGTCGGGTTTTACTAACACAATTTACCAACACGTCAGTATAATATGTGAGTAGGCTGCGAAGGCAAGATTATACAATATTATTTACATAATATTTGATACTATATTATATTTATGTTATTACTGTTATTGTAATAACTATTGTTATATTCATGTTATTATTTTATTTATATTATTATTATTTAATAATGTGCCATATATTTACTAAGGTAAATTCGCCTGTGCTAATAGCTATCGTTTAATGTCTTATTATATTATACATTGTTTGATGTCTGGCTCTCTCGCTCACTCACTCTTTCACTCTGTCACTCTTATTTCTCTGTCTCCGTATGTCTATACCTTGTTTATTATCTATTTACACACTATATATTATATATACTTATTTGTAATCACAAACTTTTGCGCACATTCGTGATTATGATACTTTTATTACTACTATTATTATTATTATTATTATTATTATTATTATTATTATTATTATTATTATTATTATTATTATTATTATTGTTGTTGTTGTTGTTGTCTTGCTCTTGCCGAATATCGGGCATTATACGTTAATACTTGCACACCAATACTATATATAATAGTTTATATACTATCAGTATTTCTACTTGGGCCACAACGCGAGGTGTCATAACTATCACAATACTGCGAAATATGCGGTATAGCTTCGCAAGCGAAACAACGCCAATAATAATTCAAAAAGTATAGCTTTGTCTGGGCGTGATTCGAATGATGTGAAAAATGACACGCTTATCATGTCCCATACTGGATGTCATAATAATCATAATATTACACTTTTTAATTAATTAATTTTTTTGTTTGAAATCTACCACCGCTGATTATTGCGTGTCTCTCATGTGGGATAAAGATTTTGTTTTTTTAAATTGGTGTAGTTACGGATGTTGGATGAAAAACGGATTACTCATGTAATGTCTATAACCAGCTTGCACATACAATAATCTCATAACTCCAGCTTAATCTTTAGGTTGTATGTGAATGCTGGCGGCGATCACATACTGGTGGCTGCTTTGGGTTTCGATCTCTGTGTATTGTCTGCGTACGACGTTTTTGGAAATAGGGCTATTTTTATTTATTGGTGATGCGGCGGTAATATTGATTTGGTTTGGTTGCGTTTACGCGCTGGTGGTTATCTTCATTACCTATTTCTATCGCACTTTTTCAACCTATATGCTATATTAATTTAATTTATCCTCACGATAGTCTTTAACATATTTTATAATATATACTGAACATGGATCATATATTACTATGATGATATATGGGTGATATGCAGAGAATAAAATTGTTATTATTATGGATCTAAATTGAAACATTTAATACCATGTTTTTATTCCTAACAGGAAAATAGTCGGTCAAATTATAATAATATATAATTATTATGATAATGTAAAAATTATTAATGAAATGGTAGAAAAAAACATATTTAACGTGGTTTTGATGAAAATTATTCGTTAATCTAATACTATTAATATTAAACGTTAAAGGTGATAGGCGGTGAATTGCAAGAACGTTTGATTCCGGTCCCATACAGCAAGAGCTCCACTGACCAAGCTGTAAGCCGCTTTCTTCCTTAAACTGATTTTGTTTTATTTTCTTGTTTTCATTTGGTTTGTTTGATATTACTACTTTTTGGTCTGCTATTACTTTTTCTACTAATGCTACTACTACTACTATTACTACTACTACTACTACCACCGTCACAAATAATGTTTTACGCCATGTTTGGCACATTTGTCTTTGTCGATTTTTGCTGTGGAAATATTTGTACTATGGTAAAGTAATAGTAACGCGGCCATGATTGTACAGAGTGAATACAAGTCAAAAACTTTACATGTTTGTTGTATCACCGTAGCGTTGAAAACCTGTTGAAGTGCATATATTTACTAACTACCAGATAATTGGAGTTTAAAAGGGTTATTAATGATAACGATACATTATGTTATACATTTATAAGAATGGTTACCGTTTATACACAATATTAAGATGGTTCATTACACTGTATGCCTATACCTGAAAGTTTATGTGTCAATTTATTGTTTTATATATCAAAATATAAAAGTAGATAGATATACTAACTCGTCCGGGCATATTAACCATCTGTTTAATTGCCACTAATAAAGTAGTAATTATAATACACACGCATACTAATCAAATATTAAAGATAGCGTACGAAGTTCGGGGAGTTTGGAGTTGATGCATGTTTAATAATTTAATAATTTAATAATTAATATGTTTCTGTCGATATTATTACATTAACTTAAGTATTATAAGGCTGGAGTGTGAGTGCTCATGTGTGTGTATGTGTATGTGTGTGTGTGTGCGTGAAAAAGAGTTGATTTATATTTTGTCTGGTATTTTTGTGTGCAATCTTGGTCGTGTTTTACATAGTAGACGGGTCAATTGGCTTATCCCTTGATGTTTAAATTAATTTTAAAAAAAAAACTTAAATTATAATTATGATAATTTAGTAATGGCGTATTCAAGCGTTCTTTAAAAACGTAAAATTATCTAAAATCAATTTTCACTATCAAACATTTTCTACGAAATCCTGACACCTAATGCCACGCGCACTGATTTGTTCTTACTGAAACTGTCGTGATGTACGAAATCAAAAATGTATGATATGTAAGATCAAAACTGAACGTGGACTTGGCTAAGGCTTAACGCGCATGTGCTACATTGTCTATGACCTTTCGATAGGTTTCCGAGATTTTCATTTTAAAGTTAATACCTACACGTGATTTGCTTAACAATTACGATTTCAGAGGCAGTCCACGGGTTTGGTTGCATAATATTATGCGTGTGTCAAATTCACATCGTTGCTCACGACAGGCGATCGGGGAACCCAATCAGTAGCGTGTGTTGGCATGTGTACTCATTCTCGTTTTAAATACCCTAAAATTGAAATCGTACCAATAATGTCTTTTATATGATCTATTTGAGTACAATACAATAGGTTGATGATTACGACCATTGAAATAAGTAATAGTAGTTGTGGTAGTAGTAGTAGTATAGTACTAGTATAGTAGTCGAGAAAAAGTAATACAAATATACAAAATAATCATAGAATATATATTATATGTATATAACACATATATGTTTTCTATGATTATATAATATAGTACAGTTATTATGCATAACAATAATGACTATATTACATACTAATGCTGCTGCTACTGCTGACCCGATCCTTGATCCCTTTAGATTTATTTTTGAAGTTTTATTTTTGCACGGTGTGTTGTTTTTGTTTTTATTTTCTTTATACAGCTTTTGGTATCGGTTGTTGTCATTATTGTACTTGATAAGTGGCTTGCTCGGCTTTTTTATTTGTAAACTCTATATATTTATTTAATTCTTATTTTCCCACGCGCACTTTACGTCGCAGACAATGAATCAATTTCTTTCGTTCTAAACGCAATTTTCATACATTGTCAATCGCTGTCACGTTAAAGTGTGTGTGCGGAAGTTGTGTGTGCGTGTGTGTATGTGCGTGTATGCGTGTGTGTTTCTGCCTTTTAATGTCTTCTTTACATATTATTACCTATATAATACATATATATATTTATTATTCAACAAAACAATATACAATTATTTTCGTTATTATTATTATTATTATTAAATCGAAATATATATAGTAGTAGTGTTCAGGTATATATAACGTGAAAGCGCGTACGCGCGCGTGTGTGTGATGATATATATATTTATAATATAAATATATTTATTGATGGTAATGTGATAGGAGTTGAACGACGTGTTCGTTGTCGTTTTGCGTAATACACATACAATTATTATGGATTTATTCTTCAATATGTAATGATAATATTATATAAAATAAATTTACACATATTATTATTTGGTACAATATTCTGAGTTACGATATAAACATAATTGTTGATAAAAAATAATAATTAAAAAAAAATCCGGATGCCGCAGTATTTAATGCAACAAACGCCACCCGCACTTGAGGTAAGGGTATATATTAGTAAATCTAATATATATAGTATATGTATAATGATTATATTTTGTAATTATTATCGCTGGTGTCGCCGCTTAATATTACCTACTCAAAATTACTTAACACAATAATTTATTTTGTAATATATTCCGTTTAAGGAATCGGCCACGTCGTTAATAATAATAATAATACATAGTATTATATTATACCTATTATTAATTAGGTACGTTTAATAATAATAATAATAATAATAACGTTGTTTGGATTTTGATTTTTGTTCGGTGTTTATGTGTGTGTAAGTTTTGCGTGCGTGCGTGTATGTGTGTGTGTCGTGTGTGTGTGTGTTTAAGTTTTTGTGCGTGTTTGTATGATGAATGGGTGTGGATTTTTTTTTTAAATTACACGCGTGATTTCATGCTTTCATATAATTGTTGTATTTTCGAGATGATCAATATTATACGTAATGTTTTACAATTGGCTGCTCGATTTTGAGGTTTCCTCGAGGGACTTTTTTTTTTTTTCAGTGGAAAGCAAATTTCACTGCCGCTTATGCGATGAGTAATGCGAATAATGTGTGTGGATAATTTTTTTTTTTATATATATTGATTTTTTCTTTTGGTTTGCACTTAATTTTTTTTTCGATTACGTTGGATTTAAATTATTGTAACGCACACGTATTTCTTTTCAGAGAATGTGGCAAGGTCAAATGGTTTGACCGGTTGTTGTTGTTCGTCTCGGACACAAGGCACCACACACACGTTAATCGATAAATACCGCGATATTATTATTATTATTATTATTATTATTATTATTTAAATGTAAAATTATTATTATAATTAATTTTATAATACATAATAAATAATAATAGACGCGAAATATCTCTCTTGAAACTCAAACGCGATAATATTATTATTATTATTATTATTATTATTATTATACTTTACATTTATTGATTATTGTTAATATTTTTTTCACTCGGTCTAAAGCCGCCGCTGTTGGTGGTTTTTGTTGTTCTTGTTCTTCTTGTTCTTGTTATACTTGTAATAGTAGTTATGTATGGTTATTATTAATATTATTATGTCATCATCGTTATTGCGTTGATAGTATCACAGCGAATTTTACCTACCCTTCTTTGACGACGTCTTTAATTTTAGTAGTGTTTTTGCTGCAACGTCGTCAGAAAAAAATATCTGTGCATTTCTTTCAATTGCTCTTCTTATTCTTCATCTTTTTACACGCAAGGATGCGTTTGATTAATGTTTTTTATTCTTGAAATTTCCAAACTGTCGTTTAATACAACACACCATTAAATAATATGACAATCGCGATTGGTAGAAATATATAATATTAGACCTCTTTATCTCTTTAGTAGACATAGGTAATCCTTCATCGTAATATTTTATTCGCCAGCGTGTAGGGGCAAATAATAGCGAATTATTTGAACATGATTCGTGTACACTATCTCACCGAAGAGATAAAAACATCGACAAAATCCGAGATCATCTGCTTACCTAACCACGTGCACGTTAGTTTGTTTCAGTGCAACGATCGAAGTTCGAACCAAATATAGGTACTTACTAATTCTAGGTATACTCGCCCTAAATTGATTTCGAAAGTCCCGTGTCCAATCTCATTAGATTTAAAGTCGTTCTCGATGCTTAATCGTGACATTACGCACGTCGATGTCCACATATATTATTGCTTATGCAAGTATGTAAGACAATATGCATTTTTGGAATTTTCTGCGTCGTAAGCTAATGTTTACTTGTTCGAATAACGTAACTATATATTATTATGTCAGGCCGACTTATGAAGATACATCCTGACAATATTTCTATTTCGATAATGATACCGTTCGTTCCCTATTAATAGATGTAATGATAATCGTGAACCATTTGACCAATCGAGTGCCACCTAACAAAGCCATACACAATATAGGTTCTGCTATTTTATTGTGCGTATATACCTAAAACATACTAAGCTGCGATTGACATTTTCGGAAGAATTCGATTTAATGAACGTTGTAATTCCAAATACTTCTAGATGTTAAAAATATTTAATTGGTGTAAGTTGTTGTAACTAACGTGGGCTCAAATCCATATAACTATTATTTTAGTTATAATAAAAAATTAATATATACTTAACTAACGCTTTATTAATTATATTAATAACAAATGTTTTAAAATTTAAGAGATTATATTAATATGTTCTCGCTGCCAACGAATATTATTGATTATAACAATGATTATAATGACTTATAGTGGTGAGGAAGGGGAATAAATGGCTGTTTAGATTTTATGTACAATTTACTATTACTTATCTTCAAATGATAGTATTTACTATACTTATTATTATTATTATTATTATTATTATTATTATTATTAATTATTATTATTATTACATTATATTATATTATTGAATAGTTTTTATTGTTTGTCGATCTAGTCACCACCGCAGAGCATTATATAGTACTCTTCTTTATTTAGTGTTTACTTATACCGATTTTCAAATTAATTATAATTATATAGTGTAGATAAACGCTTGCTATTATATAATATAGTTGATTATTATATTATAGGTGGATTCCGTGAATAATTAATGAAACAATGTTTCTGTTTTATATTGAAAAAAATAAAAGTGCACAGCGATATTATTATCGTTAAGTTTATTTAAATGATATTATTTTAAATTTATACACCGTTTGATAATACAATACATTTATATAATATATATATATACATCAACAATTTATTGGTATATCGGCAACAAATGGATACAGACGAAATGAAGTGTGTCACAAACGGAAAATGCATATAATTTAAAACTGCAAGAGCAGCATCAACTGCAATGAGTGTCGAAGGAAATAACCGTCGCATGTATTAAAAACGGCAACTATATTACACATATACACTCCCAAGTATGTTAAATACAGTTAAACGTGTTTTGTTTCTAATAAGTTTACAGCAGCTCACTTACTTGTAATACTTTAAGAAATGGTACCTAGAAATTTAATTTTTTTTTTCTTAAAATTTTATCATGGAACATTTTTTTTAGCTAAAGGCCGTGCTAATTAAAACAGTTACCACAATAAATTCTTTGTTGAGTTTGTTTATAAACCTTACAATTTGCATAAATTAATATTTTTATGTTTTTTTTCCACACGGAAGACAACAATAGAACAAAATATTCTATTATTACGTTTATTTATTTTAACATCCATCATCGTTATGTTACATAATATGTGTGTCGTATGTGTGAGCGTGTGAGACAACGGTTAATTATTATTAGTGTTTTTAACAAAATAATTAATACTGTTTAGACATATTTTGTTTGTGTGCGTGTTTCAGGTTACTTATTACAATAATAATAATTATTAATTCCCTTAACGCGCGTGTGTACATGTCACGCATTGTTTATTTTGATTTAAAATTTAAACACAAACACACATCTATATGCATATTATTAATTACCAAATTATTTTACTGCAACACAGACAAAATATATTAAAATATTCGATCCTTTTAAGGCCTGTTTTAAATCAACGATTATCATACGTCCGCGTTTTGGTTCGTTTTTAAGTTCAGGCGCGCCGTCGATCCCTCGCCAGAGTGGCGGCGTGTAAATATCGCATTACCAAATTTATGTCCTTACAACTTATAATTATTTTAATAGATTAACCTAATTTTCGAGTGATGATTAAAAACAGGTATTAACCTAAATTAAATTCGTCATTTTTTTTTTGTAATTTTATATCTCGGATGAATGTCGTAAGTCTGCAGAGTAAAAAAAAAATATTATATTATTACCTACCTACCTACCTATTATTTTATAATATTATAGCCTCCGGAGGTTTTCACTGATCGGAGATTAATTACTAAAACAACACACGCGCGCATCGATCATATTATATTATATTACGGAACATTACTGCACGATAATAATTGTAAAATAAAATAGGTACCTATTAATTTCTTCTCTGCAAAACAATATTATTATATTTTAGTCGTTTTTATTTTTGTTTTTTTTTTTTTAAACTGAATCATGAAACAAGAAATACTTACTGTGTTGTCTTAATTTTTGTTTTCTCATATTTTCGTGCATGCAAATATTATTACTTACATATCATCAACCATCATCATATAATATATTATATATACATACAATGTATATACCTAATATATGTTTCATGTATACACACTATCCAACCGCCGCCGCAGCAGCACTAGAACATTTTGTTATTGTAGTAGATGTATTTAAAATTTCGTGTTTTTTCTTTTAAGAGTAATATTATTGCTATGTAATAATATACTTGTTGGTAGTGCTCATTTGATACATTTTAAACCGTACCGTAATTTGTTTTCTTCCCTCCCTCGCTTATTCTATATATCGTAGTGGTTGTTTTTACTTTATATCAAACGATTATTATTACAAATCCCATCGTTGTTACCTAAACCTGTCGTTGTTCGGTTTCCATTTTATTGATCCGTTCTGTATATTATTTGGTCTAAAAAACGTAATATCCGAATATTACAATAATATATACCTAACAGTTGTTCGTATAATATTATATATTAACACTATACATTATTGAAATATTAATTGATTAAATCTCCGTTGACGTGTTCTAGTTGCTCTTATTTGTATAATAATACAACAACAGTTATTGATCCTATCAAATTTATAAAGTAGTAAAATATTGCGTGAAAAGCTTTGTTTTTTTTTTATTAAGCGTGTACTTTACGATCCATATCTTTCGTTGTATTTGGTGTGTAATTGGTTTCGGCAATTTTTTTTTTAATAAGTAATTTATTGTCACAAAACCGATGATATAATAGTTATCATAATAGTAGTATATATTATATAGAGTTGTTTTATACTGATATATATATATATATAAATATAATAGTTTGTCGTAAACACATTTTTATGCTCAGTTGTCTATATTGGTAATACTTTTCTTCTTAATATTTTCTCAACTTTACTGTATTTGATTGACCGTATTTTTTTACTAACTTTATTTCAAAGATATAATAATTATCACAAATTCTCTATGTGGTGGTATATCATTACCCTATTATTTTTAATCTTTTTTTGTTGCTCTGATTTTACGGTGTTGCTGCTGCTACTCAAATTTTACTTTTATTATATTATAATATTATACTTGTTAATATTCTTTACTATATTTTCACTGTCGCTATACGTGTATATAATATGTATGTATATAATATATTATATACTACTAGGCGATCTGTCGTTGTTTCTATTTCTTCTACTACATAATATAGATACTTATTAGTTATTACCAAAAGAAACTATTTTTTGACTTTTTAAAGTCCTCTGTCGTTTTTTGCATACGAACCTAGGGGTACGTTTTATACGTAACCACACTGATTTGAAAAAATAATATAAAAATAGCAGTAGGTATATAAAATATAGTATAATGTGCGGACGAGCGTAGTGACGCGCGAGTGTGGTATGTGTGCGCATGTGTAATGTGTAGTATGTGAATATTGTATATTTTATTAAACGTTAAAACTATAATCCATTATTATTATTATTTTAATACTTATTATATACATGCATTTATTACAATCATAAACACTCAACAATACTATTTTTTTCGATTTCATTAAGTTCATTTCGATACGCCACGGAGTCTTGTATTTAATTATATAATTTCATCGATACTCCCGTACTACAGATCACTGCAGTATACATATACCATACATGCATACGCGTCATACTTGCAGTGTGCGACTGCACTAATGTGCTGTATATAATATTATGTTACACGTCATGTGACGATAGCATAATATTACTGTCGTGACTATGTGTTGTACGCGCCTGTCAGTGATCTAACGGTAATAGAAGAAACTTATAATATCGTGGTGCGGTATAGTGTGTTTCCGTTTATTGTAATATGATTTCGTCGAGATAACACTTCATAACAATGATATAACAACGATGCTCTACACAAAAAAATTAACTTGAATGTTATTATTATTCATCGCATTTTCGTATGTGCACTACACAAAATAAAACACGTATGGTGGTGATGCTGCTCTAAACTGAGTCTCCGCTGCTGTTGCTCTTTCCTCCCGTTTTCGTGCATAGTGTTGTTTATACTATATCAATGATACAATAACACTATGCATTGTTTTTCCATTCTTGTTCACTTTCAATAATAATTTACACAAACCCAATTTTTTTTTTTTTTTTTTGTGGCGATTATTGATTCTGTTCAAAGGTGGCCGTGAAGAATAATAAAATACAAGTTTGAACAAGACAACCGCCGACTCGACACACGCGCTCGACGTCACCGCAGGATCCCGTACATACCGATAAAACCGCGATCGCGCGCCCGCATGTGTGTGTCCCGCAGTAGCTAACGCCCCATGTACACACGTCCGTGCTGTGGCTGCTGCTTTTTTTACTACAGTATAACATTAAAATAGGTGTGATCGTCTAATTTTAACATAATAATATGATTACAGTTTAATTAAGGTTATTATTATTACTATTATTTATCTAGTTTTGTAGTAGGTAAAATCGTTCTCTTTCCTCGGCGACAATATTTATTATTAATTTATTATACTGTTGTATCGTATAATACATATTTTTAGACTTAAAGACGATTAGTTTGTTCGCGTGTATAGTGGAGTTGAGTGAAAAAAATCAGCAGAGGACTTGATATTTATATTTGATGTACAAATATAGGTATAATATGCAATATTATTATAATATATTATATTATAGTGTCACGTGTTCTCGTCGATGATGTTTTTTCTCTTTATTTTTTCGTCGTCGCAGTTATTATTATTATTATTATTATTATTATTATTGTTACGTATAACGTCATTACAATCATTATTCTCATATATTATAATAATATATATTATATTTAATGCGCGTAGATGCTATGTTTATTGAATACATTATACTTATTTATTGTGTTAAATATAATATGATACGATTAGGATATAATATTATTATTATGTGTATTCAAAATAGGTTAGTATAGTAAGGCAGGTATGCGTGTATTTCTACGACTTGTATAAGTACGCGATGTGCGCGTACCGAATATTATAAAGTTTAAATACGATTTTTGCTCATCGTCATCAGTCAGTCGTTCGACACGTCATTATCTCGTAATTAATGAAAGCATTTTTCATTATTATTATTATTATTATTTATTTATTTTTTTTTTTTTTTAGAATCGTTACGAATATTGTTATTTAGTATTACTAATTTATAACATAGTTTGTACGTATACCTAAATATTACATATAATATATTATATTTATATAGTCTTTAGTGTTATAATAGTATCGTTGTTGTTGTTGAGAATATTGTTACCTATACCTATGATGTAGGATAATATTTAATAATGTTGACGACGGTGTTTATTTTGTATAGTGTTGTTGCCGATGTTCAATACCTTTTTTTTTTAAATTTAATTTACACACGTCACACATTTACAAGACTCATATTTTTATTATAAACATTATTGCGATTACTATATTAAAATAATTATAGTATGTATAATTATATAGAAACAAATAATTTTTTTATTTTATTTTAAGCAACTGCGTTGTAGACGCGGTATAAATTACCACTCGACTCGGAAAAATAGTACAATACATAAAAAACCATTGCTTTACCAAATAATATTTTTAAATAATAAATAATATTACATCGCTAAATTACCTGCGACGAGCGCAATACGCAACGCGGACGTTCCCTTCCAATGTTATTATAATAATATTATATATCATTGCGCACCCCCCCCCCCTACTGACCATTGATTGTGACATTTATCCAGGCACGGCGATATGTCATTCATCATCAGGTCGACGCGCCCGCTCGTCGGCCGTACGAAATAATACTATTTTACGCTATTTTAATATATTTTTTACTAACAGCGCACAGCGTGTACGATTAATTTCTTTTTCATAGACGCTGGAGTTCAGTGGTTCCACGTATGGTGAACGCATATACAGGTAACACATGTTTGAAGCCTTTCCCTCCCGGAAACTATGCGCTATAACCTTTGCCATAGTTTACTCGCTTTCCCCTGAACACAGTCATACACCTTCACTGTGATGGTGCTTAGGACATTTGTATAGTGGTGTACCATAATGCCATGTCGACGGTGTATATTATTTTATCGTTTTGCGTATGGCCGGAATCCAAAAGTCTCCAACCCCATCCGCCGCTGATGATGTACGTATTACTGTCCGACTGTGCCCAAGACGCATATTATGCCAGAGATGAAGATTTCACACATGCGCGCGTATGATTGGTTTTTTCCCTTGAAACACTATTCTTAAAACCTCTATAAATATATACCATTCGCACTACTACTATCATTACTGTATTTCACTGCTACTATACTATATTGTATAGGTACTATATATATATATACTATATTGTATCTATATGTATATATTATCATGTGTATACCATTAATTCTACTATATTGTACTACTGTTGTTTACCGTTTACCATTATGTATTCTGTACTTAATATAATATTATTATAATGTGTAGCTGTCGCTTTGAACTATTGCTTTTGTTGCATGAATAACACTTGTCCGAGTATATTATTTATTATGTATACTTACGTAGTGCCCGCGGGGGGAAATATTTAAGTCGCCGCATTATGTAATGGTGCGTTGTGTCGTGTCGTAATGTACAACACTATACGATACGTCTTGACGTGTATATACGTAAGGTGTATCTGGACGGGGGAAGGGTGTTGACAATTATCATTATTTAAATTGTCAAATACTCCAGATACACCCTCGTATATCGAGTGCACAACTGATGTCGTTTTGCATGCTAATCAGTAATCACACGTCCGGCTCCCCGTCAGTTACAATTTGTCAGGTACTGTTCATGTCTCTCGATTGTAATAATGCTGCATATTACATTGATGACATAACAGCGTACGTAATTGTCGACGTGCAAATATAAAACATATTATATGTATATTGTATTTACACATACCTACCACCTTGGTGCGGGGGGCAACATGGACGATATTGTAGCCCTCCCGGCGGACAGGGCGCAAGATTAGGTCGGTAGAAACGTTCTATTGACGACACTTTTGCGAGGGATGGGTTATTGATGGTAAAAAAATCGTTGGGGAAATGTATTACACGTGTGGTGAAAGGAACTCCCCGCCCCCCACCCCGGGAGCATTGTTTGCAGCTATTTGCCGTGCCGGGTTTTTCAGCGTGTTCCATCATCATCTTCATCATAGTCATCAATGGATGACGATAATATACATATATAATATGTTTAACACATTACCTACTCTGTCATCTGATCATCCTCATCGTCATCATAATCGTGTCGTACACATTTCTACGTGCGACATTACATTCTTATATCCATGTATGCTATAAACTCGCAATTACGCCAGTACCTATTTATATTTATATATATATATATATATATACCTACACACACGCGCGTCACATATATTATTTAACTGTACATGTGTCATTATTCTACATATATATATTGTTCATATCACAGCAATGCGTGTTCTAATTATTCGCAATTAGTTGTCATTACGATTGCCTACAGTTCATTATACTATTTAACCATATAATATATTTTACGCTCATAACACGCATTGTATATTATATAATTATCATTACGATATTATTATTATATACAATATAATAATAATTACTACCGCTGCCGCTGCCGACGCCGCCGCTGATGCTGTTATTGACTTTTGATTTATTTACATTACAATTAACATTATAATATAACATAATCGTTTAATACCCATTCATCATATATCATCTCATAATCATCATCATTAATACCTATAATATAATTAATATATAATATTATCCTCACTCACCGCGGTATAACAGCCGTTGTACTGTATACATGATGTACGCGCAATGATACGTATATACGCGCATTATGTATATTATAACGATTTTCATTATTATTGCTCATATTGTAATGTAGTGATGATGATTAACATTTATTAATATTATACGTTTTGCGTACACACACACACCCGCATACGAGTGGTATTATTATTATATTATTATATAGGTACCTAGACATATTATATTATATTATCGTCGCGTTTGTGTATATTATATACCACAGCCTCGTTACATAATATATTGTATATAGTGGGTACGATATATAGTATGTAATATAATATAATCTATATACATATTTGTCACCAGTGTGCCGCGGATGTACAGGGCGTACGTTACGGGGACCAGCCGGCTTCCGTTTTTTTTTTAAGGCGGCGTAGCTTCCGGTTTTAATCAACCACCGATTATTGCTGTTTTAATTTCGAATTCGGTAAATCCTCGAGACACCCACGCCCTGTATATACTGCGCGTACGTCATATAATCACCATACTGACATTATTTTTTGTGCCTATATACCTACGTATAAATATATAACCACACGCTGATTATTTTATATTTTTGTTTACCTGCGTAGGCGCATTTATATAATATATTGTGATATATTATGTATGACATATTATTACAATAGAGCAGCTCGGTCGATTTTTTATAGTTTGTTTGTTTTTTTTTTTTAGAAATTTTATTCTTTTAAACATTAATCATATAATTATTACGCACAACGCGTAGAGCAAAACGCCGCGCGTCGTTATTCTATAATCGCATAATTTATTAATAATTAATAACCATCATATTATTATGAGTATATATTATATACTCGGTGTCTTATGCCGTGTCCACGCGTTGTACACAAAAGCCAAAACTCAACAGTACATATTGTTTAACAAAAAATACAAACACTGTTCTGTTTTGATTTGGCCGTATCACCGCATGGACATTGATATTAAAATATAATATAAAATATAATGCGTAAGTATGCGAAAAACGACGCACGCGATAATATTTTTGGTTTTTTTTCTTTTGGTTTATTTTTGTTTTCTTACCATCGTTATTATTAAAAAAAAAAACGTACACCTGAATACAATTTATTACGCAGTAATTATATATATATATATAAATGTTGTTTTTTTTCCGACAATTTCCACAGATACGAGTGGTTAACGCTTTCCGGCAGGGTCTGGACGCACGTTACGGCGAGTCGCTGGCCGAAGTGTTGCGCAAACAGCCGTGCTTCAGCAAGAGACTGTCTGCGGCGACGGGCGGCGGCGGCGGATCGTCATCCAAAACCGGCGGAGGCGGTGGCACCGGCACCGGCGGATCCATCGAATACGCTGACAGCGACAATGCGATTGGCGTCCCTCACATCGACGTCGAACGTCTTTCGTCGCACAGCCACACGGAAACGGCCGTGTAAATCATTTTTATTACTAATTATTATTATTATTATTTTACTTTTTCTTTTCGTCGCGCGAAAAACACGACATTTATACTTTATATACATTATAATATCGACTCGTTCGTCCCCCCCCCCTCCCGTGACATACCACACACGAGCTTTTCGACGTTTCTTGTAGTGAGTTTTTCGTTTTTTTTTCACAGTCGGTACATAATAATATAATTATATATCTACCGTCGAGCAGTTAACATTTTTTTATTTCCCTTTTCGTTTTGTTTAAGACATACAACCTACTTGAGCGTCAGTAAACATTTTATTTTCATCGAAATAATATTATAAGTCTAGCCCTCCGGATCCGGCCTCGTCGCGGGATAGACCACCTCTCCATAACTTCCTTCCGTTCCACTGCTGAATATTAATAATAAAAATAAATAAAATACTAAATAAAGTAGGCACGCCAACAAACGCGGTTGTTGTTTAATAATTAATATTCACATCACCTATATTTATATAATGCGATGGTATATTATATGCGTGTTGTATATTCATTATAAAATGTACGTATTGCTAATATTTTAATTTCAACTAAAAACTCGTCACGTGCCTTATACAAACAACAATAGTTATTGAATATTATTGAAATATTAAACGTATTACGTAAATTTATTATTATATACACGTATTATATTATTATTATCGTCACGTTATATATTAATATATTATATTTTCCGCGCGTCGCCGAAATATTGGACCGGTGTAGGAGGGTTAGCTTATATTGTTAACTCGTCATATACCTATATAGTTGTATCGTGAACGCGGATAATAAACAATTTATTTAAATCAAACCAATTATTTTACCATTCCGAATTGTCCGTCATCGTTTATTATGTTATTATTATTGTATCGATCAAGCGTTTGAACTCTCTCGTGTGTACATCGCAAAGTGCAAAATAAAAAAGAACCAAATTCCGTACGGTGATATAATTTTAATATTTTACTCTTTATTCCCCCCACGCCCTTCTTGACTCAATTCAACTTTAATATATATATTACGTTAAGTGTGTTGTGTGTTCCTTTCGCTAATTCTCGTATATGGCATTACCTACCAAAGCATCGTTAAAAAAAAATTAATAATAATAATAATAATAACAATAATAATGATATCAATAATAGCTGATTACGGAACATGATTTATAATAATATATACGCTATATATATATATGCTGCCGCCGACGTTGCATTTATCATAAATACATTTAAATACTAAACATTTTTTACTGTCGACGCATTGTAGAAACTCTCGAAATGTGTTCTCTTAAATACATAAATTATTACCTACTACTATATTATATTGTTAAAACACAATTTTATCGCATATATAATGTCGTGTACTTGTATACATAATATTATATATAAGTATCTATTAAAACATTTATTTCGTTTGTAATAATAAAAATAAAATAATAATATTTTAGACGTGTTTCGATCAAACATAAAAACAAAACAAACAAAAAATTAGTTTTGTAGTTTTAATTTAATTTTTTTTTATACTTAACGTAATATTATTTGTTTTGTGTACATATATATAATAATATAGTTTTTTTCTTTTTTTCTTTATTTTTTTTTCAAAATCATTTTAATTAATATTCGATTATTACCTATGTTTTCGTTAAGCGTAATATGTATATATTAATACTTTTGATATGATATATTATTGTTATTTCACGTGTAGTTTATTTTATTAGCAACACGGAGTCGGAAACGAACCATACGACGCTTTTCGTATTAATAATAATAAACATTTTTGAAAAATACTCCAGAATGACAATGTAAATTTAATGTATAGGCGTGTACAATAACATTACATAATGTACACTAACACCTTGTCCTACGTGAGTGCGATGAGTGCGTGCGATTTCTATTGTGAGTGCGATGCGTCCGATGTGGAGAAATACAAACTTTTGTTTTTCATCGCATTCGTCGGATTCACTAGGACACGGCATAATATTATAATATTAACGGCGTCTCGTTTTATATATATATATATATATATTTGTGTGTGTATATATGTATATGTATAGTGTTAGGTAGTAAGTCTTGAAACTAATCGGCTCAACGTTTACCACATGGTTCTCATATTATATTAATGAATATTTAGATATAATGTATAGATATATGCATTATAGGTATATACTAGATATTTAACCTGTGTGCCGTCGACGGTCCGACCGGTTATTTTTTTTTTTGCGCATTTAAAGCCGCCGAAACGAATATGTTTGCCTTGGTGTGTGATTTGGGGAGGGGGAGGGGAGATAGCCCTAGAAAGTATCGATTGATAGCCATAGGTGTAGCTGTCCCGTCCAGTCGTTACTTTACGGATTATGAGTAAAAAATATACTTTTTTAGTTAGGCACGGCTGTATCACATTCGAATACATATTACTAGATTGATGCATTCGGTTTTATTCGTCGTCGTCTTACCGTGACGAACATTTACAGGGCTTAGCGGGTGGGGGTGATGGTGAAGAGTGTGGGGAAACCCGGGTGAATACATTCTATGAGGTCGCTGACACAAAAATTCATAAACTACGGCAAGTCATATGTCGCAGCTTATGGATTTGCAAATTGAGAAAAACCATTTGAAACCAAAAAAAAATCCTACTACAATTATTATTACCATCCGTTTGTATTAATATTATGTAGTACCCGCCGATGATGTACATCATATTATTCTGATAAGTACTGTGTTTTACACTGCGTAATTTTGATCGTTTTCATAAAAAAATTATTTTAACCGACGACCGTCGATAGTGTCGCATTCGGGTTTAGGGGGAACAAAAATAATGTTACGCATCATATACATAGTTAGATGCTACTAGCCATCGGCAGTGTTGAACAGATCTAGGTATACCAATATTATATAATATACAATACCTATATATATACACACACACACACAACGTCAATATTTTACCCTCCGCCGCCGTTGTAGGTGCCATGTTAATTGTTTCGGGTCCGTTACTATATATATATATATATATGTATATATTATATACACAATATTACTTTATATATTGTTATAACCGTAGTTTAATTATTATTATTAATTATATTTATTTATTTATTTAATTTTTTTTTTGTTTTCGCATATCGATGATAATATATTACTGCTGGAACATTCTGGAGTATTGAGTTCGCCTTATTATACTTAAATACAATATTAATGATACGTATGATTTAAATAATTAATTAATTAATTTAATATCGTATATTATATAAGTAAATATTTATTATTATGCAGTAGCAACGTACTCGTTGGAAGCTATAATAAGTATATGTTTAAGTGCGCCAAAATATATAATATGTACTTTGTAGACGGCCCAATGGATGTCAAAATGTCAAAATAAAATGCAATTTAAATTTTGTATTTAATTTTTTTTTTTTCCATAAATGATAAACAGTTCAAAATGTTAGATGTGTAGAAATTAAAAATTTTAACATACATACATACAATGTGCAATATTATATTAATACATACATAATATAATGTGTGTGTATATATACATATTATATACTATATAGCTACAATATATACAAATATATAAGTATTAAAGTATAATATACCTAGTAACACCTCGTAGTAGTGTAAAAAAACATTCGATCAACAATATATAAGCAACATTTCGTTATATATAATAAAATAATCATAATTGTTGTTATTTATTACACCGATTACCATCATACACGTAAACGTGTAAATGCAACGGCATAAACATATATATTATAAATTATAATATAGCATATTATTAGAGACTTAGAGTACCTTAGCTATTTACAGTGGCTTATGTACAGGGACCGTTTCATACTTTCATCCTACTCATTGACCGTACATTTATATTTATTTTAAGTCTTTTTCTCAAAAATTAAATATGATCACAACTATTTAATTTAATCCGATGCGAAAATATTATACAAAAATCATCTTTCGTAAAATGGTTAGTGGTTACATTATAAAAGGTTAAATTATTTATATGGCAAAATCACTTAAATTTGGAATATTGATTGACTGCAAAATAGCACTGTAAATTAACCGGAAATATCTATTGAATCCCTACAAACTCCATGATTATATTTAAAATTAATAAATTTCAATAAATTTATTTACCATAGATATTTTTAATACCTAAGGATGATGTAGTTATTAATATTATGACAGGGTTTTTATGAAAAAAACTAGTTAGTGAAATTAATTGAACACCATACATGATTAAAAAGAGGGAAAATGGGTAACCACTCTGCTGTATAATATAATTCGAGTGTACCTTGCTATTGAATAGTTTACTGTAATGGATGCGATAATTTGAATTCATTGATAAATCATGAAAATCGATTCTGATCTGAGACGATATGTCAGCCTATTATTATATAATAATTATAAGTATATTGCCAATTAATTATTATAGTAATTTAATATACTATTTTATAATAATACGATATAAACTATATACCTAAATAATAATATATATAACTATATACCTTAATTAATCTAAATGTTTTTAAAACATTATTATGTATATGAAAAATAATAATATACATAGACACACGTTTCAACTCCTCCCCCCCCCACCATTACATACTTACATTTTAAGTACACATAGCTTGTAAAAAAATTAAAATATCTAAAAAAAGCAAAGTACGAACATAGATAATGTTTTTAACTTTAAGTTTAATAGTATGTAAATTCACTCTAAATCTAACATATAGTAGATACAAGATTGGTTCCGCTGAAAGCAAATGTTTGATGTTGTGCGTGAGTCGGAAAGAGAAAACAAATAGTGGGCCTAGCCTCCTCCAGTCATCCCCTAGTTAATTAATTTTTTTTTAATATAAGGTACCTAAATTTAATTTGAAAATATGAAAAAATAATTTTTTATTGTCTGCTTAATTTTTATTGCCAATTTAACATACAATTTAAAAATAACATAGGTAAGAAAATCTTTAAAAACTCATTTTATATAAAATGTATAATCACAGAACATTAATTAATCAAAAAAAGATTTATTTAAACTCAGGAAAGGTTTACAAATAGTTTTATAGAAACGGTACTATATACTTGTATTGCCTCGTTTTCAATTTTGTTCCCTCGTCTATATGACCAATACTGTGGATTGGGATACAATACTTTGATAATTATATATGTATATGAGTACAAAACATAAAATTTTTAAATGAAAATGGTTTCATCAAATAAAATTGTATTATTGTATCTGTGTAAACTATCAAAGAAAATGGAATGTTACGTTAATATTACGAACTGATTTCTTAAATAAGAAATTATGTAATATCTAGATGTCATTTAAATAAATTGTAAAAAAAAATTAGACTCAAAATTAGCACATAATATATTTTAGCCCAATGTGTTATACGTCAAGTAACTATATATAACGTGTACGTTTACATTTTAAAACCATGATTATATTTACCATTTTCGAACTATAAAAGAAACAATAACAAGTTAATTCATTTTTAAAAATTGATTTAGTTATATGAAAATTACTATTTTTAATAGTATATTATTTGCGCCACTGCGAAGGTTATTTAAAATACTTTATGGTGAAAATGTTTGTAAAATGTTTTAAACCTATTGAGTGGGATGCATGACTTTTCTAAGGAGTACTAGATAGGCAATTATTATAACGCGTGTGCTCGCGTAGTAAACTGTGTCTTAGTTATGGGTTACAATCAACTAGCAATGATAAAATATTTTTTTCCTACGAGAAACAAATTTAAACAAATATCCATACCTACCTAAAATGCAAAAAAAAACAAATATTTCTGTTTACTGATTTTGATTTATTTAAAAACAAAATGATAAAACTATAGCATAAAATATGACATCAAAAAAAAAATGTAAGTAGATTTCGCTCCACTGTACAGTAGGTTATAAGTGGATCACTGTAATGGATGGTAATAAATTTGAATTCAATGATATACCTAATATCAATATATAATTGTATACGAAAAACGGTTCTGAGCGGAGTCGGTTTGTCAGTTTAGGATATTTTATATCGTAGGTATTATTATTTATTTATTGGTTATATTGTTATTACTTATTATTAAATAAGTCCCTAAACAGCTCAAAACGAGTCAAAATATTTTGAAAATGTTATTAAGTATAGAAATTGATAAAATAAACTTATGGCCTAAATTACATGTATCTAAAATATTCTCAATTAAAACAAAATAAGAAAATCGCTACATGAGAAATCGAATAAATATCCAATGTTGAAAAAATTTGAACTTCCGGTAGATATTTTTACTTATTAGGAATCTTGAATTAAATGTTCAAATCTTAGATTAAAAAAGAAAATTTTTATGAATTTCTAACTCAAAATAATTTGCACGTTTTCGTGATTTGTACGTAGTACGTATTTTATCAAAATTCAAACTTAAAATGTTTTTTTTAAAAAAAATGGTGACTATGTGTTTTAATATTTTTCAACAGCCACTGTAACAATATAATATTAGGAGCCATTTGTATTATATTTTCAAGATTTTTGACCTAACGAATAGTTTTCTTGACGTTTATAGAAAAATAAAAAAAACATTGGAAACTTAAAGTGTCCGTAATTAGCTCAAAACACGTCAAAATACTTAATATAAAGTAAATGCTAGGTAGTAGAAACATTAAAAAGTATAAGATTTGTGACTAAAAATGTTTAATATTTTTCAAAAACCATTGTAACATTGTAACAATACCTATATTAGAAGCCTTGTATTCAATTTTAGTAATTTAGTCAATACCTAGTCAATACATTCTCATTGCTACGCTCAGAATCTAAAACAATATTATTTTATAAATAAGAAACAAATAAATGCAATTTATTAAGCACATATATTTTACCTGTTTATCGTAGATAATGATGCTACTGATGCTTGTAGCAATGGCTTAAAATATTTTAAGTCATTTTCTACTTCTTGATTAAGCTTAATTGCATCTAAATGTACCCTATTCACTAATCCAGATAAAGCTTCTGAAATTAAGAATAAGACATGTTTAAAACTTTAATTATAAGTAATATTAATCGTAATATATTATACCTAGCTACGATAGATACTTACAGTGCGTAAAGAAGCAATAAAGAAAAAACGCATTCCACTATAATATTGTTCATTGAAATTTGAAGCTGAAGTCTAAAGTTGATCGTATTTTATGATTAATGACTACAACTGTAACCTTTTCACCAAGCGTGCGAACGTTCTCTCTGAAAATCTGAAACAAAAAAAATCAAAATTATTATTAAAAATAGTTAGCCAATATAATTATTTAAAATATATCTATATAGGTATGTATAAATTAAAATTAATAAGTTTAATAAAAATAGTATAATCAACTATTTTCCGTAGCTTATACTTATTGGTTAATGTATTTTTATGTATCAATCAAATCAGGGTTCAACCTTGAATGTACACCAGTGTCATATTTTTGAATTCAAAGTAATGCGTGGTAAAGCAGTGTATAAAAATCAATGATTATCGATTATTGTAGAGGATTACGACGATTAGTACGATAAGACTAAATTTCATATAATTAATAACAGTATATCCAGCGCTTGACTATAGGTACCTAAATGATTGCGAAGTGCCATAGTAAAAGTAAACGCATATAACATGAGAACGTATTGTTAAATAATATTTATATATTTTATAGTAAATATTTATAATATTTAGATATAATAATTTAAAAAATCATACCTATAATAATGATCAGTATTGAAAGTTATAACAAAATAAAATAAATATTAAATTAATAAAAAAAAATAATATAATTATCAATAATTAACATTATGTAGGTAATATAGATATTAGATACTTACCTTAATAATTTATGTACATTGTACAGATTACATATTTTTAGATTCTGAGTGAAACGATGAATGTATTGATTTACAATGATGTGTGTTTTTTTTTTATTTTTTATTTTTATTTTTTTTTTGTGTCTGTCATCACCTTTTAGGACAGTAAAGGTGCTTGGATTTTCTTCAACAGTACCTTTTCTGATAGGAAAGTGAATCTAGTTGGTACTTTGGGGGGTCAAAGTAACATTTTTCCAATAGTTTTCAAAAGCGCCATGAAAAACAAAAGAAAAATTAAGGAAAAACGGGCATTTTTACGCAAAATCTGTTTTCGAGAAAATTAATTTTGGTTTTTGGTGTAACTTTAAAACGAATGACTGTAGATTCATGAAATTTTCAATGGTTGTTTATTTTTCCATTTTCTATACATGATAAAATTTTCAAAATATTTTGAATTGTTTTGAGCTGTTTACAGACAATTTCAGTTTCTAATTTAATTAGTTTTTTTTTCTATAAATGTCAATAAAACTTTATTTGTTGAGTAAAAATACTTAAAAATTTAATACAAGGCTCCTACTATATTGTTACAATGACATTTAAAAATCCTAA
>NC_042493.1:36506476-36521079 GCF_005508785.2 Acyrthosiphon pisum | reverse complement strand
GCAGTTGAAAAATATAAAAATACATAGGCACAATTATTTTTATAAGCATTTGAAGTTGAAATTTTGACAAAATTTATCAAATTTAAAATTGAATAATTATTTGTAGTTAAAAATTTATAAATTTTAAAATTGAATAATTATTTTGTAGTCAAAAATTTATAAAATGTTCAACTTTTATATCTAAGGATTGAAAATTTAAAACAAGATTCCACGTAAATATTTAATTCTGTTACAAAAAATTCTATGAAATACATAAGCACAGTTTATTTTTATAGTAATTTTAAATTCAAATTTGGACGAAATTACATATTATAAAAAACCTGGAATAACTATTTTAGTTATTTTGTTGTGATTGTATAATATTATTTGTGGGTACTTGAAACTTCTAAAGTATACTATTATATAATATCTATGATAGTACCACGGTTTGTTTTTGATGTATAACGCGTAACCTAATATGGATATTGTGATATGATTAATTTGAAAATTACTAATAATACTATAGATAAGTATACCTATAATAATAATAATATGTATTTCTAATATCTAGACTGACAAACCGTCTCCGCTCAGAATCATTTTTCTTATACAGTGATATTATATCATTGAATTCAAATTTAGTATTATCCATTATACAGTGACCCACTTGTAACCTACTGTACAGCAGACCGACATCCACTTACCCACCTTTTTTTAAAAATTTAAACTAACTTAAACTAGTGTAGAAAAATATATAAAAATCAATAACTATCAATAGTTGCACAAGTCGATCTGGCGTAAAATTATCTGCAAAACAAAAGTATAATATTGTTACATTTTTTAAAACTGACTTATGCCCTTTTTCACCAAAACTGTCCTATTCATTAGTGGTAATTTATAAATTATATTATATATCTACATATATTTTATAACAACTTGTTAAGATTCATAATTTTATTGTCTGTGTTTTCATTTTTAAATTATTGTTTAGCTTTTATTTTTCTGTACTCTTACGAGATTTTTGTTCTACGCTAATATTGTGTATAAAAATATACATATTCAGATATAATTAGATTAATATTATATGTATATATCTTTTTAATTAGGTATGCCAAAAAAAAAAACGTAGGTACCGGTGGAATTTACATGAAAAAAGTTTTAAAAAGGCAACAACCGGTGTAACTTCCATGAATCAAGTTGATGCATTGAGAAGGTCAAAATTTAAAATTCCTAGTAGTTTTCAAAAGCAACTGGAAAAAAAAGTGGGTGTCGCTCTGCTGTACAGTAGGTTATAAGTGGGTCAATGTAATGGATGGTGTTAAATTTGAATTCAATTATAAAATATCATTGCTTAAGAAAAACTGTCAGACAACGTATGATATTACCATGTATATTTGATGACATTATTGTGAACAGAGTAATTTATATATAACCAATTTACGTGGAACCTTGTTTTAAATTGTCAATCCTTAGCTATAAAAGTTGAACATTTTATACATTTTTAACTAAATATTGTGCCTATGTATTTTTAATATTTTTCAACTGCTATTGTAATTTGTAACAATATACTAGGAGCCTTCTATTAATTTTTCAAGCTTTTTTAACCAACAAATAAAATTTTATTGATATTTATAGAAATGGAAACTGAAAATGTCCGTAAACAGCTCAAAATAAGTCAAAATATTTGAAAAATGCTATGGTGTATATAAAATGCTATTATTAACATTCAGTCAAAATTTCATGTACCTACGGTCATTTTTTTTGAGTTGTACCAAAATTCACAATCGATTTTCTCGAATTCCCGTTTTTCCTTAATTTTTCTTTTGTTTTTCCCGGTGCTTTTGAATTTTTTACTTTTGACCCCCCAAAGTACCATCTAGATTCACTTTCCTATCAGAAAAGATATTGTTGAAGAAAATAATAAAAAAAAAAACACATCATTGTATAATCAATACGCATTCATCGCTCCGCTCAGAATCTAAAACAAAGGAAAACCGATAATTTTACGTAAATGCAGTTTTCGACGAAATTGTTTTGGTTTTTAGGGTAACTCTTAAAAAAATTACTGTACATACATTCAATTTTCACTGAATGTTTATATTAGCAAATTATATGTACCATACAATTTTCGAAATGTTGCGCGTATCTTTTTGAGCTATTTATAGGCACAAGTAAATTTCGAGTTATATTAGTTCTTCAAAATTACTGTCGCTTAAATGTTTTATGCTCGGTAAAATAACTTGAAAATGTAATAACGTTCCAAATAAGTTGTTGTTAGTGGAAATTAAAAACAAAAATTGAGCGTAAATCTACAATATTTTTTTATGAGCTTCTGAAGTTAAAATTTTGACAAAATTCATTAAAATCACGATTATTACCAAATTATTTTGAGTTGAAAATTCATAAATATTTTTCTATATATATTTAAGCTTTGAAGATATAATACAAGATTCCCCTTTAATATTCCTACACTTAAGATAAAAAAAAAACAAAGTAATATTACATTTTTACGAACATTTGAAGTTATGCATTGGATATTCACCGGTAAATTAACAAATTCTCATACTACTATTTTCTTATTTTGTTGTTATTCAAAAACTAATAGCCGTAGATACTTTAAATTTAAACAAAATGTTATTTTATCATTTTTTATGCTTCATGATAAAATTTTCCAAATACTTTGATTCACTATGAGCTGTTAACAGATATTTTCAATTTTCAATTTTTTTTTTAGTTATTATTTCTATAAATGTCAATACAATTTTATTCGTTAGGTAAAAAAGCTTGACCATTACAAGGCTTCTGACATATTGTTAGATACAATAGAAGTTGAAAAATGTTAGAAATACATAAACATGCTTTTTTTTTTTAGCATTCATAGTTCAAATGTTGACAAAATGTATCAAATTGAAAATTTATAAACTATTTATTAGTTAAAAATGTATAAAATATTCAACTTTTATGGCTAAAAATTAAAAATTTAAAACGATATTCTACGTAAGTGAACTCCGTAGACTGTAACCTAAAAATTTAAAAATATATATAAGCACAGTTTTTTTATAGATATTTTAAGTTTAAATTTGAACAAAGTTACATATTAAATAACCAAGAATAATTATTACGTTGTAATTTAAAAATATTATTCGTGGGTACTTAAAACTTCTCAATTATATTATTATATACAAATATTGAAATATTATTATAACAACAATATAATTAATATATTATAATAAAATATCCAAAATGACAAACCATCTCCGCTGAGAATCGTTTTTCGTATAGGTGCAATAATATGATATCATTGAATAAATTCAAATTTTACACCATCCATTACAGTGACCCACTTGTAACCTACTGTATAGCAGATTGACGCCAATTTGCCCGCTTTTTTTTTTTGTTTGTATACGGTGCCCATTCAAATTTACTAAGCTAAGATCATATCCAGACCGCCAAGACTGCGAAAATTTCCTATTCAGAACCCTTTTAAGATTGAGCGTATTGCGGATACCTAGATTAGTTTCGAAACAATATTTAGCGTTTTGTCCGCGACGTCCTTCATGTGGCCGACGACGGTAACGATTTATACCCGAGGCGTGCATATAAATGGTGCGACCGATTGCTCGATAAGGTCTAAGTCGCATAATTTCATATGTGTGCAGGCGCAATATGCTTATTGTTGTCAAGCGACCACCTCTCGAAAAACCGACCTCCTATTTTATCCGCCCTTTCAGCCGGTCCGTTTTTAATTCCTCCTTGGCGGTCGTTTCGTAGGCACTTATATACCTAATTTCGCCGTGCTAATATATTGTTTGAACATATATTATTGACCTTTTAACGACCGTGTAACCTTCTGCAGTCCTTATACGATCGCAGCACATTAGTGTAATATATATCATATACAGTCTAGTAACACATAAACACAATTAATTTAATACAGGTATATTATATATTATTAAATACTTTATTACCACACGCGGCATTATATCATACCACAGCTATTGGTATATGTTGTATTGTTTTTTAACGTCACTAATAAAAAAAAAAAACAAAAAAACGTTAGACTTGTTTAATACGCGAATTGCGTATTAATTATTATTATATGTAGTTATCGTTTTGCGTCGATATAAATACAGGATGATTCCCTAAGCATGCTCATCCCCATGTTTTCTTTAATAATGAATTTATCCGATTTATGGTTTTTGGGATTTTTAAGCAAGTTTTAAAATACTTATATTTTTTTTCCATGGAGTGTCCGGTAGCAATACAAACTTCTTTTTTTTTCAAATGGCAACCAACCTGTTTTACTGTAAATTATGAATCAGATAATGTTTTTAAAAACTTTGGTGTACATATAAAACTAGTAGTTAAAAACGAGTAGTTTCTGAGTTATTAAAATGTATATACCTATGTATTTTGTATAATGTATATAAATGTGATCAATTATAATAGTCCTTAAAAATGTTATTAAAAAACAATAAAATAATCTAGTTTTTATTATACTAGGAACATTTTTACAAAATATAACATGTTGATAGAGATTATTATTAATCATAGATACTATAACATTCAAGTTATTCTAGCCCCTATATCTTCCAAACATATTAAACATTAAACATTACCACACAAAGTCGAATAACTCAAAAATTACTCATTTGAATTTCGATAAGGATACATCAACATAAAAAAAAAAAAATCTTCTGTGATCTGCTTGATTATTTACAGTATTAAAGATTGATTTTCATTTTAAAAAATAAGTTTGTATCGCTACAGGACTCTCAGTATAACAATCTATATGTATTTGAAAATATTATGGTCCTTAAGTATAGTTAAAAATTCCAAAAATCAGAACTAGAATTAATGTATCATTTAAT
Organism: Acyrthosiphon pisum; assembly: GCF_005508785.2. NCBI lineage: Eukaryota > Metazoa > Arthropoda > Insecta > Hemiptera > Aphididae > Acyrthosiphon > Acyrthosiphon pisum. The sequence continues at coordinate 36,516,229 of NC_042493.1, read as the reverse complement.
GAAAAAAATTGGGTGAGCATATCCTTGGTGAACACTCTGTATATACTGTATATAGGATTTAGAAATGTTGAGTGTTGTAATGTCATGCACTTTCAATTTATGTGCGCCAGTAGTCTTGTAAAATGAACAAAAATTTAAAAATTAATCCTAATAAGTAGGCACTTTTTTTTACAAATATATTTATACTTATCTACCTAAAAAATAAAATTCACCACAAAAGTCGATCAATTCTTGTAGGAAATATTGTCTAATTTACGCGCATTTACCAAAATATCATTATTGTTTATAAGGACACCAGTGTTGTATCCAGCAATTGGTTGTACAGCAATCCCAGTTTTGTGTTAGGTACCTATTAGTTTTAACAGTTGAGTGAATTGACGTATTCTCTAATTTAAAGGTAATAACATTAGGTATTTGGTTTTTTTGATATTCTAATTTTAAAGCGAGATATCAGTAAATTTTAAAATATTACAATTTAAAAATTTTCAAATGTTACTTTAAAATTAAAATATAAAAAAAAACAAATAATGATTTTAGATATCTTTAAGTTTGATATAATAGCGGATGAATCAATTCATTCTAATATTAAAACTAACAATTCCAAATTGGAACTTCTGAGTGAAAATTTGCTATGGTCTATGTTTTACGTTTGTAAGATGGGTAAAACACATGCAGGTGACATGCTCTTAAAAGTATAATGTAGGTACCTATAATTAGGTATTATAACTATGTACCTAATCTGCATTTTATTAAATTAATACTTTTTAAGCTAAATTTTTTATTAACTATATATTATAGCGTAAAATGTTTTATATAAAAAAATATATCAAATAGTTAAAAACTAGCAACAATAAAAATATTTTAGTTATAACCACATAAAATATAATATAAACTGTTATTATACCTACTTATTCTAACTTGTGTTTAACTTTAATCACAAGACTGAACTCGGAAGCAGCAACATATTTTATAAAGTGTGATGACGAGTTGTTAAAAGTGATTATTTCACATAATTATTGTAATTAAACATTTTTATTTTATTGCTCACGTTGCTAATTATAGTGTACTTATAATATGATTTACTTATGTACCTTATACAGTTATATGTTTATACAATATGTATACGACTATTCACTAGGTGATCCATTTAACTTAAGACACTCATTATTTCAAAAATTATTAGCATTTTTGAAAATATTTATTATTACATCATTTTGAGTCGTTGAAAAACAACATTTTTTTTTACAATTTTTTTAATTTTTACTCTTTTTAGTAATAAAATACAATTTTAATTTCATATTCCTAGCATAATATTGTTATTTGGAATATTTAGACCTATAAAATAACATTTTGGGTGAATAGTTTATTAGTTATAATAGTATAGGTAATTAAAGATATAGATGATCGGAGTGGAGTGGTACCTCATGAAATGTTGGTCAATTACTCCGTTCATTTAAACTTTAAAACTTCTTAAGTTATAACTAATAGACTAGTTGTCCAAAAATTGATTTATATCAAAATACTATAAATAAATAATATTCTGCTACGGAATATGAAACTAAAAATGTATGTTGTCATCCAAAAGAGTAAGAACTTAAAAACTATTACGGAAACAAATTGTATAAAATATTTCTTTAAAAGTGCAGCTTTATAAGGATTTAAAATTCTTTTAGAAGTAATTTCTAAAACGTCAGTGTCCCGCGTCAAATGGATCACCGTGTAAATATAGTACATACTGATTTCGTCGACTGACATGAAGCTTTAGTGAGTTAGTTATGTTATAGATTTTTGTTTTATGATTACACTTATATTATATAACTAACTAAAAGATTTTAATTTTAATATTTTACAATCGCATAGTTCGTATGCTCTTTGTTCTAAATTTGCATTTTTAACAACTTAAAATATTATGCAATGTATTGGTGGGCTTTAAATTCGAATCGATTTTTACCGAGAAGCAACATAATCGTACAGTAGGTTAAATCATATTGAGCTATAATTTCTAGTTCAATTAATAATTTCAAAAAAATTTCCGCCGGTGGCTACAACATAAATTAAATGGACCGGTATCTGTATAACCAGTTTCGAAAAACCGACGGCCGAACGCTATCGTAAGTATATTGTCTGCGGTCACAATCACAGACTTGCACACATCACTTGTCGAAAAAAAAATATAAATAGATACGTGTAACGTGTTCGTCCATTTCATATTATTATATTATCTTGTGTTTCGTGGTAGGTATTATACAACTCGAATATAATTATGATGAAACACCAAGCTTATAATAAGTAATAAACAATAATATGCCGAAATAGATCAAAACGATTTGTTCTCCATAACATACTTTCATCCTGACTATGTAATATTATTATTATCGTTTATATATTTTCGATGAGTTATTTAATCACACATTATTTTTATATCGACTTTAATAATTAGTCAAAGCAACCGATTTAAGTTTATTTTACACATTATTATTCAAATAAACATAATATTAAAGGTATAGGTACTTCCCGAAAATTCTTACTTCTTACACCTAAGTACAGTTGTAGTATAGGTAGGAAGTTAGCACTGCTGCAGTACTATCTAAAACTGACTAAATACTTAGTAAGTATTCGGTATGCCCCATATAATGTATAAGTGTTGTTATACAACGAATTAGTTTATTTTAGAAAGCAATTGATTTTATGTAACTATATAATATATACGTACATATATTATTGTATTTTTACTCAAAAAACACATACTGAAATACAGGCCCGGGTTAAGTCAAGTTAACCTTCGTGAAGTCAATGATAGGCTGTGGACAATTTGGTGCCACTGATTTTAATACGTAAAGACACCGCACACACCGCAAATCTTTATTATTTAACGATAAACATATCGATTTGTTGAACATTCAAAATCACGACTTCATTTTATAATACCATTGGTAGTACATTTATATATAGTAAACTATGTTATATTATGTATAATCAATGATAATTCCTAATAGTTTTACTCACGATGTAAAAAATGTTAAATCAATTATTTTCAGATGTTCTTATATTGCAATAAGAATTTAATTTTCTTTTAGAATATTTATAACATACACCATCAACTTGGTGGCCGCCGAATCCTGCATTTATTTTCACTGCGTATTATAATATAACCTATGAAGTTATGAATACCTACATATTATGTAGCCTAATACTATTTGATTTTTGTTTCCTAATGGTATCGCAACACGGGGGACAACAAGTTTTTTTTTATTATTATTTACTGTTAATTTTAAATATATAAATATGCATATTAAGTATAAATAATAAGTCAAAATTATAGAACACTTAAAAAACCACAGAAAAAAGGTGAATACCGGTCTGTTGTACAATATAGGTTACAAGTGAGTCGCCGTAGTGGATGGTGTTCAATTTGAATTCAATGATATAATATCATTGTATACAAAAAATGATTCTGAGCGGAAATGGTCTGTCAGTCAGCCAAGATAGGCTATATAATACTATTTTTAAAATACAACATAAAAACTAAGATCGTTATTCTTCAATTCCCCTTTCAAATATCTAATTTCGTCAAAATAATTTGCAGTTTTCCGAGATTTTGACGAATTTAGTGGTACATATTATAAAAGTTTATTTGTTTGATTCTTTTTATTTATTCTATTTGTTTTATCTACTTTCATTTCATTATAGATTAATATTAGATATAATTTTTTTTTAAAGTTTCAAGTAAAAATCAAATTACTATTGGAACTATTAATTGATGTACCAGTACCTAAGTGTATTAAAAATATAGTAATATAATATATTAATATATTATTATACCTAACTTGCAATTGTCTCGATATAAAAATATACTTTGTTATTATTATTATATAAACGATTATTACATAATTATTATAAATGTATTTAACTTACAGTTTATTATATTAAAACGATGCTACTCTCACTATTTAAATAGATAAAAATAATAATAATAATAATCGGGTTTATATCTTATTTATTTTTCGTTATGACAATTTCATCTTATATTTTGTTACAAATTGTAAAGGTCCATTTACCTATAGAAAAAAACTAAAAAAAATTGAAAATGTCTATAAATTTTGAAAATGTCATCATGTATAGTAAATGATTAAATGAACATTCAGTGAACATTTCTGGTATCTAGAGTTATTCAATTTTAAATTACAACCAAATAAGAAAATTGTTCGATGAGAATTCATGAATTTACGGCTCAAAATCCAATGTCGAAATAACTTAATCTTCAAAAGATCATAAAAATTAGTTTGATATTCGGTGAACTTTTTTTTTTTTAGGTATATAAAGTTACGGGAAATATTTATATTTGTATTATATTTTTAAATCATAGATATGAATAGAAAATTTTTACTAAATTTCTAACTCAAAATAAATCGCAAATGTTCGTGATTTTTATGAATTTTGTTAAGATGAGACCGCTTATAAAAAATTATTGTGGATTGACACTCAACTTTTTTTTTATTTCCATTAACAAAAACTTACGAGGAACCGTGTATTATATTTTGACCCTGTAAAATGTTTTTTCTTTTTATTTAAGAAAGCCACTAACAATAATCGAAATTTTCTTATGGATGTAAATAGCCCTACAAAACAATTTAATTCTGTATATAAAATAGTAATATAAACATCCGGTGAAAACATATAAAAATCCGGTATATACATACGGATAAACTATACTAAAACTATACTACCTACACTAAAATAACTAAATAGGTTTTGTTGAAAACTAGTTTTCCTTGATTTTATTTTTGTTTTTCTCGAAGCTGTTGAAAACTTTTGGGAATTTTCCATTTTGACCTGTCTAAAGTACCAACTAGATTCACCAGAAAAGATATGGAGGTTGAAAATCGAAAAATTATTTCGACTACTTATCATGTATACATAGACAAAATAAAAATCGAAATAATTCGATATAATAATAAAATAGTGTGATGTCATTCTAGAAGTTTTGTTCGCAACTTGTATACGCTCCTGCTTACAGTCAAGGGATCAAAAATGTTCATACATTTTGTTCGTCTATTAAATTTTGTCTGATTTCAATATTTTTAAGGTAACAATTTTGGATAAAATAGTCTAATCAATGAAGGTTGTTGACGAAATGTCTACATAAATGTCTTATTTATAATATTTTTAATATTATTTATAATAATATCACCCTTCACCTTGGATTATCGTTTTAATAATAAGTAATAACATTCATTGTAGCGTTCGTATATATAAATTTACTTTCTCAATATATTTTTTTGTTCGTGTCTATTCGAATATATTATAACTTTAAATGTTTTTCAACTGGAAATGGAGTCATTATGGTGTTTAATGAAAATGTCGTATTAAGATTATAAGATTCGAGAATTAACGTTTTGATTATTTTAACATTATGTTTTATTAATATATTAATTTAAAAAAACGTGTTTAACCACAAACCCGGCCATATACACATTTGTAACATAATTTAAATAAATACGTATATTAGATATTTTTATATTTGGCTCCTGGTAGGCTCCTGGTACCTATAATAGTTTATTCAACAATTATTTAGGAAATAATAATTTAATATAATATGTAATATGTATATTTTATTATAGACATAATAGGTACATAGATGCCCTCGAAAATATTATTTTCGTAATAGGTGTTTTAGATCTTGGATCACTTTCCAATTATTTACGCTGATCGATTTGAACTTGTTTTTGAAATGTTACACTTGTGAGAAACAAATAACTGACCTTGGCGACTGACGCACGGTGTCCCCTTAACCACATACATAGAAATAGAATTTATGATTTATGAGTTATAACGTTGTGCGAGGGAGAGATACCTACGGTAAAATATTGTCTACCTATACATTTTATAAATTCTGCAAGCATTTAGTCGAACAATCATTATTATATCCTTACGGGTCGCATGTAAGAAAAAATAATAAAAACGCGTTCGTAGTAATATTTTTCTTGAATGGAATGTGATAAAAACAATAACAAAATGATTTATGAATGATCGAATAAAATTAATTATTACCATTTATGAGCTATTTTTTTATATTAATGGACATATTTATATGCCTGAACGCATAGGTATGATAGTAGGTAACTGTAATAATCCTCCATTTGTACACCGCAATCGTAAAATATAAATAGATCAATCAACCATATTATAACATTATGTACCGTTGTGCACACCTACATAATTAATTGTTACCTATTGCATAATATAATATTTATATATTATATATTATTCAATCAAATTCAAACATGAAGGCCGATCAATCGCTATGAGAGTTATTCGAGAATAAACATACATAATATCATAATAATATTATATGCCAGGTCGTTTTTCTCATGTAATTTTTTAATGTTAAATTAATTATTATTTCAATATATTAATTTTATCTTTGATCTGCGAACCGACCTGACGTCCTGACCTGACATTTACATTTACTAAATACGTTATACATAAATTAATTTATCTGTATCTAGATATAATTAAGTGGGTACCTACCTAACTTTTGTTTTTACATACTATTTAAAGACATTTTTTTTTCAATGATGTAATAATATTAAAAGTAAGTCGTACGAATGTAAAAACTCATCATGTGCGAACCATTACAGTTCTCATATTATGAAAGATTGCCAAAATGTATGTCATAAAAAACAAGAAAACTTAACTATTTGAAACTGTGGCGTTAATTGATTGTTCAATAACATTGATGGACTATAAATAATAATTAGTCGAATCACACATATAAAACCAATAGTGGACCTAATCTTTATCAATTTTTTTCAAAAATGATCTATTTGAGATTATTTGAAAAGATTCTCTTTTTCTGTTTTCACCATATGAAAACACTATTACCTGGGATAGCAATAACACTGAATGGATTGTAGCTATTAGTGATGACTGGGGGAAACATAAATAGGTAAAAATTTAAAATTATTAAAGTAAATAGACAAATTGTATTTATGACTGAAAGTTATTGAGAATTAAATTCAATGTTCCTCATATTAGTTTCAACATGACGTTATTCTACTACTATTCAAAAATAACTAAAAATATAGAGTAATTTTGTTTTTACTAGCAAAACGTTAGCAAAATTTGTTAAAATTACCTACGTAAATATGTTAATTATTTTTCCGCAAGCTGTATATTAATAAAATAGTGTAGGTATTAGGAAACAATAGTAAGTTATAATATTATAAGTTTTTCACACGGTTCAGGAGTTTATTACCTATGATTTTAAAAGTTGTAGGATATCGCGGAAAAACGAATCGTATGGATTTGGCGGAAGAGAGAATTCACCAATTTAAGTTTTGGCAGAAGTTAATCGGTGAAAAAGAGAAAGGTATGTCTTTGGTGGAAACTATAGCTATTCCCTAAAAAAGCGCATAAAACACCCAATAATAAAAGTATTATAATTCAAACACTCAAATATATAGGTCAATGACAAAGCTCATTAATAAATACTGAAATATCATAATTTTAATAATTCTACAAATTACTTATCACTATTTATTTTACTTTCTTATAAGTTGGACAAGAAACTTAATAATTTATAACGTTAATATAATATAAAGTATAAACTATACTATATATTAGATATTATATAGATTCTATTTTCAAAAACAATAATGAAAATATACTAAATATTACAAAACTAAATTAAGCTAAGGTAAATATATACCAACGTTATGGTATTTTGTATAAAATATCTTTTCGTTAAAAACAAACATGGTGAATTAAAAATAAATTTTAAATCTTGGTAATTAATTAACAGTTATAACTTATTATTAATAATTATATAGCTTTTAATAATGGTAATTATACTAATTATTAATTTATTATTTGCCTATACGTTGTCTTGGGATTCAATTATGATATGATTTTTCTATCTGCAGGAAAATAACGCAACTAAATCGTATATTATAATATGACAAGTTTAACATATGTATTTTAATGTAGGTAATGTGATATTATTTCAGTCTTATGATTTAAAACTAGAACGAAATACTGACTCACTCACCAGAAGAGTGAAACTATGCATATTCTATGACCTATGTGACTATGTCATATATACCAACTTGAAAGTCGTATTACAATTTTAGATATTATTATTATCATTAAGCGCTTATAATAAAGGTAGGTACTATATAGTTATATCATACAGAATGCCATAATATTTAGCGAACTATTCTCAATGTGGAAATCAAAATGGGCAAGCCAGAACATTAAACAATTGTTCTATTACATAGATAGGTAGATCGGTAGTCAATATTTAAGTGTAATATTATTTGATCATATCATAAACTAATTTTACAAACATTATTATTTTGTATTTTATATTATAATTTAAAATTATATGTCAGAAGTACTGAAGAATGACACAAGTGCCTCTTTTTAGAATTCAAAACTAAATAAATATTTAATATATAGATTATAGCAGGGTTTTTTTAGTGTGCAGTGAGACACATTTTGTACAGTGATAAAAGTAATTGTGCAATGAAAATTGTTACTTTGTGCAGTGCAAAAAAAGAATTTCAGGATGATATATTTTATTGTATATTATAAAACAATAATTTAGTAAATTTATTTAAAAGTATTTGGGGAGGGAGGGGGTAGGCTATAGATAACAAATAACACGTATTTAGATGAGTTATTATACTGACGAGGTGAAGTTAGGAAATATTCAGGAGTTTTTTTAGGGACTAAGCGTCTCCCCAAATTACACCTATGCTGTTATACCTTACCTAGTCAATTGTCAGTACCAATATGCAACTACGTAACGTAGAATAATATGAACATTGGTACAAACATTCTAAATATTTTTTTTATTACATGTGCATGGAAACCGCTTATAAAAATTGTGGCTGTGTTATCAATAATTTTAAGCTACTTAAAGAACAACTTATAAGGAGTCTCGCATTAAATTTATAGATAAACATAAATAAAATAACGACAAAACACATTTTCAAATGTCTATAAACAACTCAACAAGAAGAAACATATTTTTAAAATTGTATTGTGTCCATAAAATGCTTTTATTAGTATTTGGTGAAAATGTCTTTCTGAATTATAAAAAATAAAATAGATTTGATCATAATAAGTAACTGATGTAACGTTTATGTTTCCATTTCAATTTTTCTTTTGATTTTCGCTACCAATTTTTTTTTCAAATTTATAACTAAATAGCATCCGAGAATTTTCCATTTCTAACTCCCCAAAGTTTCAATTAGATGATAATCAAACGGAAAAAAATTATTACCAAATTAGTTCAGTAAATGGGAAGTATACTTAAGCTACATTTCAGTATAGGAGTAGCTAATGTTAAATACTGGCATGTAAATGCTATAAAGTAATACGAGTAGGTATATTAGATAAGTAATTTTACTAGAAAAATATAGTTAGTGCAATTCAATAATTTTAGTTTAGTTAGCTAAAAGACGATAGTGAAATTTACTATATCAAATATAGTTAAGAATATTATACAGTTGTGTCAACAATAAATATAGGTACGTAGATGAGTTATTTAATATACTTTTTAGTTGTTATTTATTAAGAGGCTGTCAGCGCACTATTATTGTTTTCTCTCTCTGGCTCACACGCAACATAGACAAAATGCATTTACGCAAAATCATTTTTTCTATGTGTTTATGTAATCTTAGAGTAAAGTCACCCATGACAAAAAAGATAGAAAATAATACTTTTGAGAGAATGACATATCGATTT
>NC_042493.1:36501851-36506426 GCF_005508785.2 Acyrthosiphon pisum | reverse complement strand
TTCTTACCCATATTATTTAGGTGAATTCACAATACACACAGGAAAAAAAATTACTATAATATCATAGTTAAACAAATTATAGTAGAGTTAACTATTTAATAGGTAAAATAACTAAAATGATTTACTTATTATGACTATGTAAATATAGTTATTTCTTATGGTAATGTTTACTATATTTTATAGTTTAATGCAGTTTTTAATGTTTGAATTAACTAAAAAATATAGTTCAAATAGCATATTTCAGTTCAAATAACTATAATAACTTAACTATAATATTTTAGTACATCTGACCAACCTTATAGCTATCCCTATAGCAATTATAATGTTCGGTCAATCCTACTATTTTTATAGAACAAACAACTGTTTGGTTTTTTCCGATTATTGCAATAATAGATTTTAAATATAACCGAAATGTGTGTTATAGATATTATATGTTTTGCGAATGACAAAGTTTTTGCTTGGTATTGTCGCGTATTGTTGTTTATACGATTACGAATACCTATAACCTACCTAATATTTTTCGTTATTAGCAAGTCATGAGTTGTGTGTATATTTTTATCCCGATTTTTATCATTGTGTGAATAACAACACATCTATAAAAATATGTATTTGTCAATTTGTGTGTCATATTTTAAAGCTTATAACCTTATAGGTACCTAATTAATACTGTGTTCACTATATTCTGTATTAATCTATTTGCGGACTATGGAAGAACATTAGAAGTATTTAAAAGGCTGGAGATTGGAAGACTTGACTACAAAATTTAAAGCTAAGTGTAACTAACTATAAACCAGGGCCTGCAAACGTTATAATAACGTTATGATTATTACGTTATATTTAACAAAAAACGATTGAAATTTGTAAACGTTATTATAACGGAAATCGATAATAGAGAGTTTTTGCACAACGCCGGTTAAAAAATGTTTTAAAACAAAATTTTGAAAACACTAATGCGCTAATGCATACAACTTTTATTGTGAAATGTGAATTTACTAAAATATATTTAGTAGTAAAATTGTATGTGTAGTTATTTATCCACACGTACCTAGGATTTATGAATTAATAGTATTAATAGTTGAATATCTACATAATTCCATAATATAATATGATAGGTGTATAATTTAAATTATTTACAAAATATGGGTACTCTATATCTGAAGTACCATATATTTGTAAACGAATATTACAAAAGTAAAAATATTTAACATATTATTTAATATGTTTAAGATATCCTGATTAAGATATCGAATTGACTACTATGTTTGCAAAATTTATACATTTTGTCTAAATTTTATTAAATAAAAAATACCTAGGCTATACCACTTATTTATATTTATTATATTTATTTAAAAAAAATTATAAATACAAGACTGAATTACCTCAAATAGGTATTTTTATCATTGTTAAAATACAAATTATATAAGTAGATGTTTATACCTATTGTCTATTTCAGAATAAAAATTGGTTATTATGACTTGTTAAATCTGACAGCATTTATGTTGAAGGAACTAATACCATTAATGGTGAAAAGGTCACGGTTTTATAATAATTTAACTAATTATAAGGAAAGTCAAGTAAGCTATTAAAAACTTAATTTCAATTAGTTATTTTCTATATTGAGCTCAATACGTTGAAGATTAGAAATAATTGTCTGCTTAAAATCGTGATGACAGACACACAAAAAAATAGATTGGTCACCCCGAAATATGTTTCTAGCCACGTCACTCTCCGTACATGCACTTTATTAATTTACACAGAAGATTATGGGCCACTATACACAGGTAAGAGGTCTACCTTCTACGCAATATCGTGTGTACTAACCCCACTGCCAATGACGATCGTAATTTATTGTAAAGAAACAAATTATACAGAATATTATCCTGCCTGTATATATGAGCGCGAAAATAAACCACGAAACTCAATTGGTAGGTACCCACCTATATTATAACACTGGGTATAGTTATATATTATACAGTGTATATAATATATTTATAATTAAAGAGATTGCAAGACGTCAAACAAATCCGAAGTAACGTGTGACATTGCTCCGCGGGTCTCTTTGACTATTTTAGGTACCTATCTCATTAGCTGCACCCACTTTTTACCTATGTATATAGCTAATTAGTATAATGCATAGGTAAAAAAAAATAGCCAAAGGCCATAGAGTCGTGAAAAAGAATAATCCAACAGAAGTGAAAAAGTAGCTATCCACTAACATGTTATTATAATATACCTATTATATTATATAGGGCATGAATTTTATGCAACAGTAACTTTTTTTTTATATTTGATTTAGAACAATTCTGATTCAAAAATCTATAGGTTCGTTCAATAATGTACCTGATCAAATTAAAATACAGTTAAACTGTTAAACTGTATTTTTGCATGATTTTTCAAATTTGAGTCAAAATACATAATATAATTGATAATAGTTACATACTTACATAGTTATTCAAGATAAGATAAAAATTTGCATAAATTAAAAACATTTTAGAAAATAAATAGTTAAGCATTTTAACGCAATTGCGAATGCTATCATGGGAATACAAACGTAAAATTACAATATATTATATCCTAACAGTTTTTGCTATTATGTTGTAATTCAAAAATTATTAATCATAGAAAATCGAAACTTTTCATTTATTCTTAATATATTATTATCATTTTCTATACACAATGAAATTTTAAGAAGTATTAGTCTAATTTTAAGCTATTTATAAACATATGAAACTAGACTTCTATAAGATGATATCTGTTGATAACATATATTTTCCCGCCATCAATAGCTTTGATTTTTGAAAATGGAATACCTACAATACATTGTCCTTATATAAAATTAAAAACATTAAAAATATATGGGTACAATTTTTTATAAGCATTTTAAGTTAAAATTTAAAAAAAATCGTATTTAAATCAAAAATAATGACTTACCTCTAACAATTTTAGTTATTTTGTTTTAATTCAAAAATTATTGATCATTACGTCTTGAAAATTTATACCTTTACATATTATATAGATATAAGTACTATTATTTTCTATACACAATAAAATTAACAACATTTTGTTATTTTTAAACTTTTTATATTATATTACGAACCTGTCCATCCCATTCTACGTGAGGTACGTATTGGTTTATGGTTATATTGTCAAAGTTAAAAATTGCAATATATTAATGTCTAATTCTAATATAAATATATTATAATTTATAAGTCAAAACCAAGTACATATCAACAAAAAAAAGAAAGAAACTAGTAATAATGGGTCATACCACTGGCCGAAAACCAAATATAAACAAAGAGTTGAAAGAAACTAGTATGGTGTCATACCTGCAGCTATGGGAAGCTTTTAACAATAAAACCACGCCGAAACTAGGGGTGTTCAATTTTCCTTCAAAATCAATTTTTTCGTTTACCATAATACCATTTTCCACTACAATAATTGCAGTTTTCAGACAGAAATAATTTTAAATCTTACTAAAATAATAAAAGGTAATGTATTAAGTATTAATGATTAACAATTATAAAAAGAAGACATATTTTAAGTTATAATTACAAATTAAACAAAAAGTTAGGTATAGGCTATAGAATATATTTTATAATGTTAATATTAATTACAAAAAATAAACCCACGAAAAAAATACGTAACACCTCCTTGTAACTTGTTATTGTAGTTTTACTGTGTAAATAAAAATATATTGAATAATATTAATAAGATGCATAATAATATATAAAGCGAGTAACCTATTTTCAAACCTAATTATCTTAACTGTTGTGAAATTTTGGAAAAACAGAAAAAATATTTTTAATTTCTAAAACTTAGGTAGTCTGGTAGTCATGTCATTTTTTATTGCACTAGATTGCATCTAGATAAATCACAAAATGTGTATAAGAATATTTAATATATTGTATATTTTGTTCCATTTCGTTTAAAAATTTAAAATAATAAATTCATGGACTTTTCTTATTGTGTAAATCATTACTCAATTTTAGGTTCAAGAATCATTATGTGTATCTACATCAATATTTTAGATGATATCCATTTCATGAAATAAATAAACCCTAATTTTACCATTTATTGTGTAATAATTGTATTTAAGTATTTGTCATAAATTATGGATATTACTGTAACTTTTCGGGAAATCGTACGGTCTACGGTTGGCTACGGATTATATAAAATGACATAGGCAAATCATACAGGGATTACATTTATTAAATAACAAATGATCGAAAAATATCATAATTAATTTAAAAAAGGTGGATAAGTGGATGTCGCTCTGCTGTACAGTAGGTTACAAGTGGGTCACTGTATAATGGATAGTATTAAATTTGAATTCAATGATATAATATCACTGTATAAGAAAAACGATTCTTAGCAGAGACGGTATGTCAGTCTAGGTATAAGACATATTATATACTTATATCTATGGTATTAAAAACAAATTGACCTATAATATACACAGGAATATCACAATATCCAATAGGTAGGTACTTATAACGCGTTATACATCAACAATAAACCGTGATACTATCATAGGTATATAATAGTATACTTTAGAAGTTTCAGTACCCACGAGTA
>NC_042493.1:36473656-36501751 GCF_005508785.2 Acyrthosiphon pisum | reverse complement strand
TCCTTCTGGAAGAAATTTTGTATACAGGATATAAAAATAAAAAAAAAAAATAAAAATAAACACCATTGTAAAAACAATAGCTCTCTCGCTCCGCTCAGAATCTAAAATGTAATATATCATTATAAAATTACTTATTTAAGTCAATAAAAATAAAAATATTTTAGACATGAATGAAATAAGTCTTTATCAAAATGGTTTAAGTCAATAGAATTAAGACTGATGTTAAAGTCACTAAAATCAAAAAAATCGGTTTTGACGGTCTATACTTTATATTAATCAATAGTATATTCCAATATAATATTCTACATCCATCAATCATAATTATATTAAAATCTCAATTAACAATAAATTTTCAAATTTTTGGATAATCGTACTTAAAACATTTATTTTTGACCTTACCTCTTTTGATCGCACTCACGGAAGATTTACATCATATTGCATTTATGTGTATCCATTTGGAAAAAAAACTCTGTACACCGTAGTTTTTTTCCAAATATTTATTATTAAAATTATGATAAAAAAAAAAAATATTACACCAGCGGATTTTTAACTTAAAAAATATAATAATATAATTTTAATTTTAATTTTAATATAATTTTTTTTAGAAGTATCATTATCAATACACACGGCACAAATAATGGCTGAAATAAACATATTAGTTGTGTATTGAAATTGATACATTGGCACTCAAAGTGTTACAAAACTGAACCTACCGCACTTTTTCTGTCGTATCTTCAAGACTTTTAAATGTTGTAAAAAATTGTAAATTACTGTAAAAACTGTAAATTAATTTTAAAGTTATTTTAATATGCTATATCAACTAACACATGGGTACGCACAATTAAACCAGAAATGTATAAATTATTTTTCTTAAAATAAAAAAAATGTTTAAGACAATATCAAAATTTAATATTTCTGAAAGTAATAAATGAAATAAAGTAATAAGAAAAAAAAGAGTTAAATCTTCTTTAAAGGGGTTTTTCATTGTTTAAGAATTACCTACTACATATAATATGTCGCCAGCCGGTCACTTCCCTCCCCGGACACATTGTATATTATATGTAGGTATATATTTATAGTGTGTGTTTATAATGTGATTTCGGGTAGAAATTGATATGTATGGGCTAGACTGCTAGAACTTATTAACTATAGGGTAGGCAGGGGGTTACAAAACGAAAGGACGGAAAATTTGGATTTTGCTTGATATTATCTAGCACTGACCCTGGCTATTGATATTATAAAACTAGTAAAAGGTTTCTTATATTTCTGGGGGACAACTACAAGGCTTTTTTTGTTGTGTTGATAAAAGCCAATGTCAAATTTAACGTTGCACTTTCTTCAAATCTTTAGTTAAATCATTAAAATATATTTAATAGTGACTGTCATAATACTATAAATACAATAATAATTGTAATTATAAGTAACACATTTAATTAATAAATGTGATTAAAAATATAGTTAGTTAAAGACTATAATTCATATAATCCAAATAGAAAACCAATAAAATAATCAAAATATACTTAAAATATAATATAATATATTTTTATTATACTTACGCACCGGGTCTGTTAGCGATTTATTTACGCTGCATTGGATGGTCTTGTTGATTTCACAGTTCAAATTATTCGTTCGTTTAACAAAATCGTATCCTTGAGCGTTTATAAACGTTCAATTATAAAATTTTAATTCGAAGTATTATAACTAGGACTGGATTTCTATATAGTTTTTTTTAATTATATAAATGTTAAGAGTAATTTTGAATCGTGGCCTACGACTTTATTATGACAAACATGGCTTATAGGACATACGCGGACATTGTGAAATAATGTTTTATTTTAAATTGCGTTTAATTTGTATGTTTGCATTTATATTGCATAGGTAAATAAATATGTAGCGAATAAAATACTACACGTATTCTCATCTATAATAAGACTTTATTTTATAGTCTTTAGGGCATTACATTCTAGTCCATGTTCCTATACTTAAAATAATATCGTAAAGTCAAAGGTGAGCGAGTTAATAAAAAAATATTTACTCGAGTTATAGTAAGGTTAAACTGTAACGCGGGGACCTAGAATCAAAATTTCATAGTCAAGAAAAAATATGTTTTACAATAATTAATATGTCCAATCAGCCATATTATTGCAGTGCTATTATATACTATTTTTTTAGTATTCATTTTCTACAACAGCTGGTACTTCAAATATCTATTGTAATTCCAATGTGCCATATTGTGTCAGTATGGTTTAATAATAGTATAGTTATATACGTTTATGTAATATAGTGCCGCCACCAATATAGAAATCCGTATGCAGTTTGCTGCTGGTAGTCGCGATTTGAAAAAAAGGAACAGTGTTATTGTCTTATAGCACTAATTTAACTGCGAGGGTATTGTAACTGCGAGGCCACAAGAAGGAACTAGGAAAAACACGACGGCTGGTCGAGTAAAAAATAGTGTCGGCGAGTAATAGGTCAAAGGTAGAGGCGATTTGACAGTAGTTGCTCATTTGACTCGTTGTTTAAATCGCTAAATCCTCTTGGGCTCTGGGTTTAGTTAATTAGGTGCACTGAGCACTCATCTGTATCAATCGAAAATCTACTAAACTCGAATCGGGCGTACAACGTATTACTTAATAAGTATAATAACCGACCACGGCTGGGTAAAATATATTTTAATAGAGTAGACGTGACCGAGGTGGCAGCTGATGGATTCTGAAACGAGCGATGAATGCATAATATGGTTCTACAATGATATGTATTACATATACAGCTATACCTACCGATTACGTGTTGCTTTTTTTAGATTCTGAGCTGACCGATGAATGTATTGATTTTACAGCGATGTGCGTGTTTATTTTGTCCATGTGTACACGATATTTTGTAGCAGAAAAAATGATTCGATTTTATTCTTTGTGGGCGCTTTCTGGTAGAAAATTATATCTAATTGATACTATCAAGTGGTCGAAAATTTCAAGTATTTTTAAAAAAAAATTAAGGAGAAATGGAAAAACTTTTTACACAAAACATTTAATTTTCTCTTTCTATAAATGTCGATAAATAAAACTGGATAAAAAAAGCTAGAAAATATAATACCTAGGTTCTAGATACCTCACAAGTTGTTATTATAGCTATTTAAAAATATATTGGTACGTTTTAGATTCTGAGTGGAGCGATGAATGTATTGATTTTACATTGATGTGTGTTTTTTTGTGTCTGTCGTCACCTTTTGGAATAGTGAAAATGCTTTGATTTTCTTCAACAGCATCTTTTCTGGTAAGAGTGGGTCTAAACGATTATTTGTATTTTGTTACCCATCATTCGACAAATATTAACCGTAGAAACTTGAAAAATTCCATCATTACTAAATTATCACTTTACTTACACGAATGAATTTTAAAAATATTTTAATTAATTTTAACTATTTATATATTACGAACTTTTACCACCGTTTTACAACGGTACGCCGGTATTGACTTATAAGTATTAGTTAATAAAACAGCTATTAATATTACTTGAAATTGTAGTATTACTAACTAGTAACTACTAACTACTCTATTTAATGTATGAAATTTGTTTTTGATAATAAAAAAATAGTTCAACCCGTAAACTAACCATATTACTAAGTAATAAAGAAAATAAATTACACTGAACATTAGGTATCCAATAAGGTGCACTTGACATATACAAGTAGTGATGCGAATTTCTATAATACTAATATATTTCGTATTATACATGGTATTATATACGTTATATATAATTATTTAATACAATATTATAAAATGTGTATTAAAAAAAGTGGGTTAGTAGATGTCGCTCTACTGTACAGTAGGTTACAAGTAGGTCACTGTAATGGATGCTGTTAAATTTGAATTCAATGATATAATATCATTGTATAAGAAAAACGATTCTGAGCGAAAACGGTCAATAAGACTATGATATTAGTTATTACTAAGTATATTTGATGATATTATTGTAAATAAATTAACTTATATATTATAATCTATTCAAGTGGAACCTTGTTTTAAATTTTCAATCCTTAGCTATAATAGTCGAACATTTTATACATTTTTTAACTATAAAATAATTATTAAATTTTAAATTTGATAAATCTTGTCAAAATTCGAACTTTAAATTTTTAATATTTTTCAACTGCTATTTTAACAATATATCAGGAGCCTTGCATTAAATTTTCACGCTTTTTTACCCAACAAATAAAATTGTATCGATATTTATAGAAAAAAACACTAAAACAATTGAAAACTGATAATGTCCGTAAACAACTCAAAAAGAGTCAAATTATTTTCAAAATGTTATGGTGTAGGTATAGAAATTTAAAATATAAACATTCAGTGAGATTTTCAAGTATCTATACAGTTATTCATTTTTGAATTACAACAAAATAACAAAATCTTTACGTGAGGAATCGAGTGAATATCCAATGTTGAAAAAATATGAACTTCAAACGCTCATAAAAATTTAATGTGCCTTTCTTGTAGACATTTTTTTTTTTTGATAAAGGTAGACAAATATATGAGTAATTTTGTATTACATTTTGAAATCTTAGATAAAAAAATAAACATTTTTATGAATTCTCAACTCAAAATGATTTGGTAATTTTCGTAATTTTTCCGTATTTTGTCAAGACTTTAACTTTCAATGCTTATAAAAAAAACTGTGACTAAGGATTTTTAATATTTCTAAAGGCACTTTAATTTTTAAAAATTTTTAAAAAATTATAAAAAATTGTTATAACATTATTTTTAAAATTCTTACTATAATTAGGTATCTACTCCATTACTCATTGCTCATTGACTATTACTTTTTATTTTATTTTTTCAATTCTTCCAAATTTGTATTATCATTCAATTTTCAGGCTGTAAATGGCTGAGTAGTCAAGTCTAAAATATGTTGTATACGCAATTTCAAATGTGCGTTTCTTATAATAAAAGAGTTTTACTATGAAACTGATATGTGTATATAATACAAAAATATATTAGGTATACCATATTTAATGTACACATTATTCTACAAAGTTTAACACCCATATAATACAAAATTCCGTATTTTGACAACACTATCCACAGCTAAGCAGCAGAGCGACTTCTCCGGTAATTACATTTTAATTTCTATACTTACTCATTGCATACAGTAAAAATGCAAGTACCTACATACAATCTTTGACGGCAAAACGTTGGTGTAGAGATAATGCACGTTGCTGTAACAATAACGTCGGTTCGATTGTTGGCCAACAGGACCAGTTCTACGTACGCATATAGAGCCCAATTTATCGCTATCAAACAATAATAACACACACACACACACACACACACACAAACACACCACAATGTGCGTAACAACTGTGTGTAATAACCTGATTTTGGTTGTACGACGATAATATAATATTATTTCGATAAGATTTAGCCCTCGAGGCACACGTCTCGGACGCCGGGGTCGCGCAATCCTGGTACGATATTATGCCGATCTATATACGTACTTGGCCCCACCCATCCAACACCCCTCGACCATGGTCGGCGAGCACCGCGACAGGCGAACTACTGGTATACCAGTAGGTATATAAACCCGACAGCAGCCGTTAGAACTTTACATTCAGTCAAAACGTACAGTGACTTCAACGCACTAACAACCAAAAAAAAAACCTTATTTATTCGCCATGGCATTCCAAGTGAGTACATATTATTAATATTGTTATTTTTAAAAATATACTTTAGATTCTAAGTGAAGGCATGTATTGATTTTACAATGTTTTTAAATTTTTTTTTTTTGAGTCTGTCCCTACCTTTTCAAAAGCATCTTTTCTTTTTGGAAAGTAAATCTTGTTTGTACTTGGAGGGGAGGGATCAAAAGCATTCAAAAGCGTTTTAAAATGTTTTTCAAAAACAAAACGAAATTTTCTTTTTTTTATTGTAACTTAAAAAAAAATAACCGTATACAGATGAAATATTCACTGAAAATGTTTATATTGAAAATTATTTTCATCTTAACATTTTCGAAATATTGCGACTCTTTTTGAGCAATTTAAAGACATAAAAAAATCTCAAGTTTTATTAGTTTTTTTAAAATTATTGTCGATACAAATTAGTTCATATTGAAACCAAAAAATTCTAAAAATATATAAACATAAGTTATTTTTTACAGACATTTTAATGTGAATTAAATAACATAAACAAACCAATAATAACAATTTTAGTTATTTTGTCGTAATTTAAAAATATTATTCGTGGGTACTTGAGACTTTTTGAGCACATTATTATATTGTATACAGTATTGAGTATATACTCAATACAATTTTCAAATGCAATTTTTTTTTGGCAAATATTAATTAAACTTACTGTAGTATTAATGCCTAATAGTAAAATAAATTACTTTAATCACAATAATATCATAGGTACAGTTTACGACAAGTTTAAACCACATTATAATGTAATTCTGATCTATTGGTTATATAAATAGTAATAATATATTTTATCGCCCCATCGTCCACCTGCAGGCACAGTTTTTACTATGACAAATCCACAAGGATGTTTTCTAACAATCCGTTTTGTAATTCTGAGATGTTAACGTATACTAGAGGGTTACGATCGTACAATTAATATATAAATCATTTATTAAGCATAATCATTTATTATCGTACACCTTGCAGATGACAGCTACCTAAATAACCTACTTCGATTGTAGTAACGTCGGCTATATCGGGCATTAGGCTGCACTTTATAACAATTATTACGACCCGGTCAGCGACACGTGTAGGCTCCGAGAAAGTAAATTAATTTATATGAAATTCGTCTAAAATTACGGAGAAGGTCGGAAGTCATCGGATCCACATAAAATAAAACTTTATATTTCACAACTGCAGCTGCAGCATCGGATTGATTAATCGTAACTTACAAACACTAATTATACAGGATAGACTACCCGGATTTTCTCATTTACCTAACCAATACAATACAATTTCGATGGGCCCCAAGTAACCTGGCCGATACTGTTCAACAGACGGTTCCACATATAAATTATGAACACAGAATAATTTGTTTCATCATTGGTACTAACTATACTAGCATTTAATATATAATACTAATCTCTAAGGCAGCCTGAAAGTCGACTCGTGTTTGATTATTGTAATTTATATATTATTTATATTAAAACATAATTATTATATTGTCCAATTTTGCATTTCAGACCGTCGCCGTCTTCGCCTGCGTGCTCGCCGCCGCACTCGCCGCCCCCGCCTACCCGACACCTGCTGCTTACCCAGCACCCGCCGCCGCCTACCCAGCACCAGCTTACTCCGCACCCAAGTCCTACGCCCCGGAACCTGCCTACGCCCCAGCCCCATACAACTTCGAATACAGCGTGCACGACGATGCCACATACGACATCAAGAGCCAATCCGAATACAGCGACGGTAACGGTTACGTCAAAGGATCCTACAGCCTTGTCGAACCCGATGGCACCAAGAGAATCGTCGAATACACCGCTGACGACTACAACGGTTTCGTCGCTGAAGTGAAGAAAGAAGGCACACCGTCTTACAGCTCCGCACCGGCCTACAAGCCAGCGTACAAGGCCCCAGCTTACCCAGCGGCCCCAGCCTACCCATCGGCCGCCCCAGCCTACAAGCCAGCATACTCTGCCCCGGCTTACTCTGCACCAGCCCCAGCTTACTCCGCACCAGCTTACTCTGCACCAGCCCCAGCTTACTCCGCACCAGCTTACTCCGCACCAGCCCCAGCTTATGGATACTCCACCCCAGCCCCGGCTTACGGACACGCCGCCCCAGCCTACAAGCAATCGTACGCTGCCCCAGCATACAAACAATACTAATTTATAATAAATTCTAGGAACAAATAATTTATTGTATTTTTATGTAAATAAAATTTCAAATTGTCAACTACCAAAATATGTTTTAAAACTGTTCTTTATTTTTGAAACAATTTACTTGACCCCTCTGATTATACCGCAGTGCCCGATGTCTTAGCACCGATAAAAAAAATACCTATATTTGGACTCAGGCGAAACCAAAATTGCATGCGCCGAGAAGCGTTGGCCGTATACAAATCGCTTACACGGCGTTTGTTATGGTTGGTATATCGCAATAAGATGAGAAACGTTTATTTTTTTAGGTACCTTTATCATTTGCCATTTAACAGATTAATGCGGGTGCCCATATAACGAGAAACAGATCGGAAGGTTTTCAGGTACCGATCAATGAAAGTCTAAGAGTGAATTCCAAAATCAAACGAAATGCGTAGTTTTACTTGAAAGTTGAAATAAAACAACTCTACAGTTATCGATTGCATTAATTAATTGTATAAGTTCCATACAGTATGCCTAGAGGCATTGTTCGGTGAATTTGTTCGCCTTTGATTCACCGCGAGTTTTTAGACTATCTACACTATTGCGCTCTACAGCCAGACAGCCTCGGACTGTGGTTTGATACATTATTATTTATTATATAATATAATACAAGTACAGGTAGGTATATCACATATAGGAGTGTCATATTATTTAATATTAAAAATATATCTTGTTTTACATATTAGTGAGTATATTTACTTATATGTTCATATGTTATAATCGAATAATATATAATAATAATATCAATTATTCACGATGATACCAAAAAAAATTAAAAATCAACGGCCATCACACATCACTAGAAAATTGTATGTTTAATCCCTATTATTAAAGTGACATTGACATACATAGGTATTGTAAATATTACACCATCGTGAACAGTATTTCAATATTAACTATCATGGCCTGCGCCCCACTAAGTTGTCAATAAATACTTCCCAGTTAAAACAATAAAATGTATTTAATGTAGCCCATATATAACCGTAGGGTTATAGAAATATATTATGACTATTGATATAGCTACAAAATGCAATGTTTCATTATTTGCTTAGATATATATAGAAAATTAGAAACAAATATTTTTTATCTGTATGTTAGTAATTATTATACCCTTTGTATTATTATTTGTATTATTATTATTTATTTATTTACGGGTAAGAACCCAATTACAAAATATTATTGTGAACAAAAAATATATATATATATAGTAGAAAGAAACAAAAAACGGATTAAATTAATAAAGATTACCATAAAATTCAATCACATAAGAAAATTAATCTAATAAAAATGTTTTCTTACATAAGTATTAAAAGAGTTTACAGAAATATAATTAAAATTAAAAAAATGAATTTGTTCATCATTAGCGATAGACATCATTCTATTTATAGGAGCGGGTGATGCATAATTTGTTTTATATTTGTTTAGATAGAATTTAGTAATAATCGATGACCTAATTCTAAATTGAGGAACACAAAAATTTAAAAAGCTTAATAGCTCAGGAGAAATAACAAATCCATTTAGAAGTTTAAATACTAAATCATTAATTTTCCTGCAGTTGGATAATCTCTGGATATTAAATATATTAACAAAGGTTGATATGACATTTGTAAGACATATATCGAAGAAAATGATTTTGGATATTCTCAATGCATTGAAATGCGTATTTAAGTAAGAGACCAAACTACTAAGATTTACTGATAAAATGTTGGATGTTTTGATTAAAGGATAGATCTGATTCGAATATGACACCAAGATCACAATATTCATTTACACGAAGTAATGAGTTATTATAATTATAATTTGTGGTACAAAAATATTGATGAAATTGCAGTTTAGGTACACGCGGATTCGCCACCTAACATGTCTATTGCCTATTACCTATTTCAGACGCACATACATAATTATTATGGATTGACATTCAACTTTTTTTTTAATTTTCACTAATTATGACTTATGAAGAACGTTGTATTATATTTAAAATTTTCACATTTTTTGAGTGAAAATAACATTTTTTTATCGACAGTAATTTTAAAAAACTAATAAAAGTAGAAAATTGCTTAATTTTAATTTTTAACTCTCCAAAGTACAACGAGATTCACGTTCCCCTAAGAAAATGTATACAAGTGGAAAATTGAAGCATTATTTAGACTACTTATTGTGTATATACAGTTATATGTACAAAAAAAAAAAAAAATACAAAATCATTGTAAAACACTAAAACCAAATATATGCATCGCTCAGTTCAAAATCTAAAATATCATGGTTGAATTAGCCATTGATTTTATTCATACAAATAACGTAACTTCATTATATTACATATTACATTTTTCTTATGTTGACAAATTAGGTATCTAGGTACCTATTATTATTAACGATGGTAAATGCACGTGGGACTGACAGACTTTTTAATGACTTAAACATTGTGCTTATGCAATTCAATTTGCTTTATAAAATTATTGATTAACCATACCTACTATTTGTTATAGATATTATATGATAATATAAATTATAAATACATTATATACATTATATAATAATATTATAAAGCTTTTTGTATTTGTAATTCTGAGCGGAGCGAGGAAGCTAGTGGTTTTACAATGGGGTATTTTTTTTTATCCTGTACACAAAATTTCTACCAGCTTCGATTTCAGCATATAGTGTCTTATCTTTTATCAAATTGAACCAAGGTGGTACTTTAGAGAAGTCATTTTCCGAATTTCTCAATAGTTATTTAATGCCACGGGAAAAACCACCAACAAATTACAAAAACCGCTAAAAACGGGATTTTAATTTTTAACGCTTTGTTTATTGCCATAGAAACGAATAAAAAAAAAAAAAAAACGATTCTGAGCGAAAACGGTCAGTCAGCCTACTATGATGATGGCTAAAGTAATTTATATATAACCTATTTACGTGGACCCTTGTTTTAGTTTTAAATTCTATAAAAGTTGAATATTTTATAAATTGTTAACTACAAAATAATTATTATATTTTAAATTTGATAAATGTTGTCAAAATTTGAACATAAATGCTTAAAAAAATGTGCTTATGTATTTTTAATATTTTTCAACTGCTATTATAAAAAATTATTATATAAATTATTATATAAACTACTATATCAGGAGCCCTGCATGCGTGAAAATTTATTTCACACTTTTTTACTCAACAAATAAATTGTATTGATATTTATAGAAAAAAAAACTAAAAAAATTGAAAACTTACAATGCCCTTTAACAGATCAAAAAGAGTCAAATTATTTTAAAAATTGTATCGTGTATAGAAAATGCTAATATAAACATTCAGTGAAATTTTCAAGTATCTACAGTCATTCGATTTTTAATTACAATAAAATAACAAAATCGCTTCATGAGAAATCAAGTGAATATCCCATATTGTAAAAATAATAAATATGAACTTCAAACGCTCATAAAAATTTAATTTAATTTTTTTTTTAATAAAGATAGAAAAACTTGTGAATAATCTTGTATTATATTTTCAAATCTTAGATTTAAAAAGAACATTTTTTATGAATTTCTAACTCAAAATAATTTGCAAATTTTCGTAACTTTTACGTATTTTGTCAATATTTGAACTTTAAATTGCTATAAAACAAATTGTGACTATGGATATTTAATTTTTTTCATCTGCCTTTGAAACAATATACTAGGAGCCTTCCATTAAATTTTCAAGTTTTTTTAAACAACAAATAAAATGTTATTGATATTTATAGAAAAAAAAACCTAAAAAAAATGGAAACTGAAAATGTCCCAAAACAGCTCAAAATAAGTCAACATATTTTTTAAAAAGGCATGGTGTATAGAAAATTCTATTATAAACATTCAGTAAAAATTTCATGTACCTACGGTCATTTGTTTAAAAGTTGCACCAAAAACCAAAATCGATTCTCCCGTTTTTCCTTAATTTTTCACGTCACTTTTGAAAACTACTGGGAAATTTTTACTTTTAACCCCCCAAAATACCAACTAGATTCACTTTCCTTACAAAAAAGATACTGTTGAAGAAAATCCAAGCATTTTTACTGTCCTAAAAGGTGATGACAGACACAAAAATAAAAATAAAAAATACACATCGTTGTAAAATCAAAAATAATAATATTATAATATTAATTTAACTTATGGGCTATAATAAATAATAACAATATAAAATATACAGACTGACAAACCGTCTCCGCTCAGAATTGTTTTTCTTAAACAATGATATTATATCATTAATACAATCCTGAATACATTATACATTGACCCACTTGGAACCTACTGTACAGCAGAGCGACATCCTCTTATCCGCATTTTTTACTAATACAACTGTTCACCTATGCAACTTGTTTTTGTTGTTATTTTGATTTATAAAATGATGACATAATATTGAGTTGAATTAATAGTTATAGTTAAAAGTCTCAACGTGTCTGAACTGAAATTATATTTCCAAACTATAATCAAACTCGATTCGTTGTACGTAAATACGTAATGAATGATTTGAATTAGATTAAACTTCGTTAGATATTCATGTTTTAAATTAAATTTAGACGATGCTATGGTTCATAGCCGATTTCCAATTTATGTTGCTATAATATTAATATTGGTACCTACCTACAATATTAAATTATCACTGATTTTTAAAAAATAATTTGGGGTACATTGCATTTTTAAAAATGAATCTTTTATATTATTTAAGTAATATATATCTACATACAAATTATGTAATTGAAAATTATTAAAGTTTCAATCCATTTTAAGTAGGGACCCATATTAAGGTATTCAGTATTTTCCCTAGTGAAAGGAGTTTTGGTGAAAATAACACATGTGTGGCAACATACTCTTAGAAGTCAATGTCCTAGAAGGACCTAGAATGTTTAATTTGAGGGATTCTATGAATTAATATATTCTATAATTATTAAGCAAAGTAAAATTAAATGTTTTGATGAATAATTAAAAAAAATAAATATTTTTTCCTATGTCAGTTCGACACTGGTACTACATTAAATTGTGTGGTTTATTGTTTCAAAAATAAATGTTCATAATTCTTACATTATCTTTCTTAGCTAATGCTTCTCGAGCTTATGATTTCTTCATTGAAATACAGTTTTAAACTGTTCAATTGATTTTTTATATAGGTATTTAATATTGAATATATGTTATTTCTAAAATTAATATAATGATCACATTGTTAATCTTAAATTAGAATAATTTCATATTTGTCTGTTTTGAATTTAAGATAAATATAGCAGTAAAAATTTATTTTTAATAATATACATATAATATATCATTTTGACAAGTTTTACTTCATTAGATTTGATTGCGTCCCCACAAGAAAATAACAACATATTAAATTAAAGTTATAAGTACAAATTATGGTTTGTGTGATTAATAATTTATCAATACTATTATTTTTAAACAACTGTATATCTGCAGCAACCAGTATTTACTATCAAATAGTACGTAAAATATGTAATCAAACTTCAACTTCATCTATCTCGATACAAAGCAAATTAAATGACAGTTCAGCCGTTAATTTAATTATGTATTCATCATAAAACAGGTTAGTAAATAATGACTGTAGGACGTGGTACATTTTCCTTCAAACCAATAATTTTTATTTAATTTAGATAATAATGTATAATAAATTGTAACAATACATTTTTGTTTATTTTTCATCAACATTCATATCTTAATTGTAATAAATAGGGTTTTAAAATTTCATGAAATATTTCATTTTGATGAGAAATAAAAATAAAATGTTTATTATACCTATAAGTTTATAGTGAACATTTGCAAAAGTTTGTTTATTGTATGAAACAATGAAAATATGTAACATATTTATATATAATTTATAAGTTGTTAAACAAATGTATAATACTTATAACAAATTATATGAACTAAGTATTAAATAATGAGCCCAGAGCTATAAGTTAGGTTTATTAGGTTTTACGATGTCTGGGAAAGTTTATAAATATAATTTTACATTTAATAGATTGATTATTTTTCGTCAGTCTTGTGACAACTAACGTAGCACGTGCGTTAAATAGAACTGATGTTAAGTGAAAAAAATAAAAAGCTCTTGGTTATTAAGGGTTTCAATACGGATTCCAAAAAGAACTATCGGGAAATACGGAACGTTGGACTTGTACAAAAAGAAAATGCACATTGTTTTTAAAAATAAATAATTTAAATAATATTGAGGAATGTAACCTCGAACACAATCATGAAAAAGAAAGTGAAAACATATTGGACAGGCAAGCATTAAGCAATAACTTCAAAAGAAAAGCTCAGAAAATCTTGAACGTCCAATAAAATTAATTTATCAAGAGTTCCTAGTCAATGGTGTTATTGAACAGCTTATAGCGCATGAGGTTTTTAGAGTAAGACAAAATAATCACGCTGGTCGATCAAGTAAGTTACCTAAATTACCTAAGCCATTAACAGAACTACATAAAGCATTAGATAATTACGATGTTATAACAAATCGTGGAGAAAATTTTAAAATTATTAATGATTGTGAAACAAATATTGTAAATTTTACTTATTCCCATCATTTAGAGATACTCGGTAAAATAAAAAAAATGTTTGTGGATAGAACTTTTGAAAGTTTCCCAAAATTATTTTACTAGCTTTTTATCATTCATGATTTAAAAGATAACAATTATTTTATCTTAGTTTTTTCCTACTGCCCAATAAAAAGAGTACTACTTATATACAAGCATTTCGATTTATAGAATATCATTATATGAGGCCTGAAATTATTATTGCTGATTTTGAAAAGGCTGTTCATTTAGCAGTATTTGAAATTTGGCCAGAGTCTAAATTAAGAGGATGTAGATTCCACTTAGGACAGGCGTGGTGGAGAAAAATTCAATCTCTAGGATGAATTTAAAAATAAAGATTCAGAGATTGGGTGCTTTTTCGGATTACCTTTATTGCCACCTGACATAATACAAAACATTTATGTTGAGTTGATGGCTATAAAATCAGTACATGAAAAACTTGATACATTTTTTGATTATGTACTTAAAAATTATATCGAAAATACTGATTTTTACCAAAAATTTGGGCAGATTTTTCAGCCACTTCAGAACGAACAACAAACAGTTGCGAATCGTTTCATAGAAAACTGAATTCTAAATTTTATTCCGCCCACCCAAATATTTTTTTATTGATTTAACAATTAAAAGCGATGCAATGCAAAGTATATAAAAAGCAAAAAAGCTCACTTAAATTAAAGTAAAAAAAATTGCTGAAAGGAAAATTGTATTGATGAAAATAT
Source organism: Acyrthosiphon pisum (assembly GCF_005508785.2). Lineage (NCBI taxonomy): Eukaryota > Metazoa > Arthropoda > Insecta > Hemiptera > Aphididae > Acyrthosiphon > Acyrthosiphon pisum. The sequence goes on along the minus strand of NC_042493.1, from coordinate 36,486,598 downwards.
TAAAAAATTGAAAAAGAGCCAAATTTCGAACCTACAATTTGTTAAAAATGTGTGTTGTAAATTCATACCACACCAATTTTTTTTAATATAATTGACCTATTATGACTTATTATTACATTATTATTACTTATATATTACAAGCACAATTATTAGAATTGCCAAATACGTATGTAGCGTATATTTATGTATTTATTAATATATTATAATGAGTAACATTTTTAACCATACCTAGGTATTCTAGATTGTGTTTGAACTATTCGAACTTATTAGAATTCTAGACAGTCCTAAGTCTGAATAAATGGGAAGGAAATTATTGCTGTTTAAATATAATATCATCCCTATAGTCGTCCCTCTAACCATTAGGTTTTAGTAAAAGTGTAGCATGAAGGTTATATTTCCAAACGGGAAATTACTTTTTTTTATCTGTTTCCATATTACGGGTATATATTTCCTTCAGATCGTTACAATTTTTATTATTATTTATATTTATTAGATACCTTTATTTTATTAAAAACTAACATTTTATTCTCTAACATTTTCCGAAATCTCTAAAAACAATCTCTGAGATTTTCGTCAATATCATTTGTTTAGTTTTTGAGTACCTATATAAGCTACAAACATACCTACATTTTTGTTTTAAGATATAGTTTTTCTAATTGAGGCCATGCAAAGGAAAACATAAGTGCATCGTGCATGCTTGTACAGATGTACCTGATCGGTTCAAGTAATCAAAAGCAAACATTTTTATTCAAAAAAAAAAAAAATAATAAATACTAATTTCTACTATTTTAACTACTATATCCGCAACCAGTGGAAACTATTTATAAACAAAAAAAAGTTTCAATTTCTACCGTGAAATTTTAAGATAAATAGTTATCTATCAGATAGCAATAATCTAAAATTTATCAGAAAAGATGCTGATCTCAAAAATCAAAGCATGCTTATTATCCATACGTTAGTGAAAGAAAGAAAAACACACATCATTGGAAAACCAATACATTCTTTCGCTCCACTCAGAATCTAAAATATGAATTTAAATTACATTTGTATTTAGAAGTATTCGGATTAAATGGGCCTTGTAACCAATATGGTTTAATAGAGACTTAGACAAGATAAGGAGTAAGAATTTTTGGTGGGGTTGTGGTCGATAGACCTATCAATTATAACTAATTCAGCAACATAATATATTGACTTAATCCATTTACTGATAATTAAAAAAAAAAATATATCGAATTTATTTTTAGGTTTTAAACATATATGACTAGGGTTTCTAACATGTCACCTAAGCGTAAGAACCGTGAACTGTGATAATTATTGTAACTAACAAGCTAATTTACAAATTATTTTTTGTATCTTTTACTAAATATGAACAATAACAACCAAAATTGTCCTTCTAAAGAACTTCACTGTTGGTACTGATAATATGAAGATATTTTGTTTTCAATTTTAGATTCAAAATAGAACGATGTATTGATTTTACAATAAAGTGTGTTTTTTTTTTGTGTCTATCATCACCATTTAGGACAATAAAAATGCTTAAATATTCTTCAACAGTATCTTTTCTGATAGGAAAGTGAATCTAGTTGGTACATTAGGGGGTAAAAAGTAAAAATTTCCCAGTAGTTTTCAAACGTGAAAAACTAAAGAAAAATTAAGGAAAAACGGGAATTTTTACGCAAAATCTGTATTCAAGGAAAATCGATTGTGGGTTTTGGTGCAACTTTTAAACAAATGATCGTAGGTATATGACATTTTGACTGAGTATTAATATTAGCATTTTCTATACAACATGCCTTTTTAAAAATATTTCAACTTATTTTGAGCTGTTTAGGGACATTTTCAGTTTCCATTTTTTTTAGTGTTTTATTCTATAAATATCAATATAATTTGTTGGGTACAAAAGCTTGAAAATTTAATAGAAGGCTCCTAATATATTGTTTCATAGACAGATGAAAAATATTAAATATCCAAGGTCACATTTTTTTTATTAGCATTTAAAGTTCTAATATCGACAAAATACGTAAAAATGACGAAAGTTTCCAAATTATTTTGAGTTAGAAATTCATAATAAATTTTTTTAAATCTAAGATTTGAAAATATAATACATGATTATTCATAAGTTTTTCTATCTTTATTAAAAAAAAAATTAAATTAAATTTTTATGAGCGTTTGAAGTTCATATTTATTATTTTTACAATATGGGATATTCACTCGATTTCTCATGAAGCGATTTTGTTATTTTATTGTAATTAAAATACGAATGACTGTAGATACTTGAAAATTTCACTGAATGTTTATATTAGCATTTTATATTCACGATACAATTTTTAAAATAATTTGACTCTTTTTGAGCTATTTACGGACATTGTCAGTTTTCAATTTTTTTAGTTTTTTTTTTTATAAATATCAATAAAATTTTATTTGATGGGTAAAAAACTTGAAAAATTAATGCGAGGCTCCTGATATACTGTTACAACAGAAGTTGAAAAATATTACAAATACATAGGCACAATTTTTTTTTATAATCATGTAAAGTTCGAATTTTGACAACATTTATCAAATTTAAAATTTAATTATTATTTTGTAGTTAAAAACTTTTATAGCTAAGGATTGAAAATTTAAAACAAGGTTCCACGTAAATAGGTTATATATATGTTACGGTAAATGATGTTAAATGGAGATTAATGTTATTCGCCGGTTACTGACGTTATTAACCAGATACACAGGTAATTTTATTGTTGATATAGACCAGATATGCACGTGAATCTCAAATACTATAATAATTATTGTAATCAAATCATTTGAAAAATGATGTACCTACCGAGGTATTTTTAAAAATAGAAAAAATGCATTAATATTTTTATCTATTTTTACAAGTTGTACTCCCATGACATTTACTATTACATAATTTTTCAGCCCCATGGCAGGCTCAATTATTACAATTATTATTATTATTACAACCAGTCTTACAATGGCAACGCTGGTACCCTTGAGGGCCTAACAGTTTTAACGTAATACAGTGCAACATTTTTTTCGTCTACTGGTCTAATAAGGCGTTCTTTTCCATTTATTTTCAAAATATCGTACTTACGTACTACACGACAGTCCTTCATGGGTGTACTTTCACCGACAGTTTTTAAACATTTTTTTGATTTTTTAAATTTTTTAACTTGTTCAATAACATCATTGTAGTCTTTAGTAGACAATAATGAGTTGTTGTCGTCTCGTTTGTTCCTAAGAATATTTTTCAGTTTTTCGTAGAAAGTTGTGCGAACAGTCTGTATATATTGATAGCCATTTTAAATAAGTGGTAAATACGACGACAGTTTTACACATACTAAGGTAATAATCAATATAAATTTTCGTTAGGTATGATCAAATGTAACCTTTATCGATGTTATAATATGTATAGTTACTGTATAGGTCCACCTTACCTTATCTGTGGCCGAGAAAGTTTTATTGCCATAATTAGTTTAGCGATCACCTTATCATTGCTCGTTGGACATTATTTTATAATCAAATCAACATTTCCTAAATCATACGGTTATTAACGTTATTCACTAAAAAATAACGATAATTCCCACATTCGTAGGTAAATAACGTTAATATCCGGCGAATAACATTAATTTCAGACATAACATCATTTACCGTAACATATAAATTACTTTGTTCACAATAATATCATCAAATATAGGTACTTAGTAATATACTAATATCATACGCTGTCTGCAAACCGTATTCGCTCAGAATCGTTTTTATTATCCAATGATATTATATCATTGAATTCAAATTTAACTCTATCCATTACAGTGACCCATTTGTAACCTACTGTACAGCAGAACGACACCCACCTGCCCACCTTTTTTTAGTTTTTTTTCTATAAATGACAATTAAATGTTATTTCTTGACTAAAACAGCTTGAAAATTTAATACAAGGCTTCTTATATATTGTTACAATGACGTTTGTAAAATATTAAAATCTTTAGTCATAATTTTTTTTTATAAGCATTTAAAGTTCAAATCTTGACAAAATACGTAAAATTCACGAAAATGTGCAAATTATTTTGTATTGAGAATTCATAAAAATGTAATACAAGATTCCTCATAAATTTGTTTACCTTTATCAAAAAAAAAAAAAATGTCTAAAACAAAGACACTAAATGTTATGAGCGTTTGATGTTCATATTTTTACAACACTCGATATTCACTCGATTCCTCACGTAGCGATTTTCTTATTTTGTTGTAATTCAAAAACGAATAACCGTAGGCACTTGATATATAAATGAGATATTAATGAAGCACTTGTTTTTAATATTCAATAATCAGTTCGGCAATTCGCCATTCCAAAATCAACAAGTTGTAAACTTCGACGCTTGAATGGTTCTCAGAATGTTTGATTTCGTTTTGATTAATTTATCTTCACAATTATTTTGTCCATTTTTTATATCAGGTTAATCTAATGTTCAAACAGTCGGATATATCGTCAAACTGTGCTATGGACTGGTATGACCCTGCCACCAAAATACGATATAATGCACCAGAGTTGAAGGATTGTCGACAGGCATCTGGTATTCGTGTCCTTAAAGACCAATATATATTTGTGATGCGAGGTGTGAATAAAGCAAACTCGAAATGGGTTATTATATGTTATTGGTGGAACTACAGGTGCACCATATAAACCCATAATATTGACTTAACCCATTTACTGATAATTTTTTTTGTTTTTTAATATTCTTTAATAATTAACATAGTAGCATTGAACTATATGGTGAAGTGAAAAAAAAACATGATATTGACTTTCTTTTTAGGTTTTAAACATATACGACTAGGGTTTCTAACATGGCGTCTAAGCCTTATAATCGTGTACTGTAATAATTATTGTAATAACTAATAAGCTATAATTTAGCAATAATTTTTTTTATCTTTCATATTTCAATATGACCGATAACAACCAAAATTGTCCATCTAAAGAACTTCACTGTTGGTAGTATATGAACATAATAATATGAACATATTGGTAGCAGAGTATGCTATATTACTGAAATCGCTTAAAATAAGTCAATATATTTTCAAAATGTTATGGTGTAGGTATAGAAATTGAAAATATAAACATTCAGTGAAATTTTCAAGTAACTATACAGTTATTCATTTTTGAATTACAACAAAATAACAAAATTGATACGTGAGGAATCGAGTGAATATCCAATGTTGTAAAAATATGAACTTCAAACACTAATAAAAATTTTATGTGCCTTTCTTATAGACATTTTTTTTTTTTATAAAGTTAGACAAATTATGAGGTATCTTGTATTACATTTTCAAATCTTAAATTTAAAAAGAAAAATTCCTATGAATTCTCAACTCAAAATAATTTGCTAATTTTTGTTATTTTTCCGTATTTTGTCAAGATTTGAACTTTAAATGCTTATTAAAAAAACTCTGGATTTTTATATTTTTCATATGTCATTTTAACAATATAGTAGGAGCCGTGTAATACATTTTCAAGTTTTTTGACCAATCAAATAAAGTTTTTTTGACATTCATAGAAAAAAAAAAACTAATAAAATTGGAAACTGAAAATGTCCCTAAACAGTTGAAAACAACTCAAAATATTTTGAAAAATGTTGAAAAATGTATCGTGTATAAAAAATTATAATAAAAACAATCAGTAAAAATTTCATGTATATACATTTATTTGTTTTAGAGTTACACTAAAAACCAAAATCGATTTTATCGAAAACCGATTTTTATTACTGGTTAGGTTCACACGCATAACAGCAAATTGTCGTTCACTAGTTTCAATAGTGTGCTGTTAGTTTTTATATATGAGTGAATTGACTTATCATCAATTTTTTAGGTAAGAACATTATCTGTGATTTTTTGAAATTTTCATTTTCAAGCAAGATATGGGTATGTGAAATATCAAAAATTAAAAATGCTCACATCTCGCTTGAAAATTAAAATATCGAATAAAAGCCAACGCTTAAGCACAGATAACGTTATTATCTAAAAAATGTATAATAGGTCAAATCACTCTAATATCAAAACTAACAGCACACTATTGAAACTAGTGAACGAATATTTGTTATGTCGTACGTGTGTAAGATGTAGACAACAAATGTATGGGTAGCATCCTCTTAATAATTATTATTTGAATGTTGATTTTCCTGGTGCTTTTGAAAATATTAGGAGTTTAAAATTTTGACCTCCCGAATGCACCAATTAGATTCACTTTCCCATCGAACAAGATACTGTTTTACTGCCCCAAACTTTGATGACAGACACAAAAAAAAATAAATAAATAACACACATTGTAAAATTAATAAAAAAATACATTAAACCGCTCCACTCAGAATCTGAAATATAACTGTAAATAGGATTATAATAAACTATTTAAATAATATAGTTTTTACTAGCATACATTTGTATAGGAAATGTACTTGGTTTTGGTGCATAAACGCAAATTTGTTTTTAAGAACATCATTTTTGAGATTTTTTGGCACATTATAATATAAATCCGAGCCCAACTAATAACCTTTAACGTTCTTAATAGAAGTGTCATCTTTATCAACCGATAATATTTTTGTATATTTTAGTAGGAAACAACCTTATTCTTAATTAGGTATCTACATTTTTGGGGAACATTTTGACTTCATATTTTATACATTATTTGTTCAGGCTTTTGTCTTTTAATTAATAATCTTTGTTGTATTATGCTTTTTCATAAATTTATATTTAGTGAAGTTTACTTAAATAATTTTTATAAGTAAACTACATTTACGTATTTTTTTTGTTCGTCGCTTACGACACCAGTGAACTAGTATACATATATATCACGACCATAACTATTATTTTATTTTAATAAATCATCAAAAATTACAAAAAAAAAAATAACAAATTTATTTACATGGTTATCTATCTACTTTAAGCTTATGTTAAAGATACAGAGTAATGCATTAATAGTTAATGACTATTTCTTAATAACATTTTAAAAGACATGTTATATTATTTAGATTGCTTATCTAAAATTCAAATTAGATAGTTTATTGCTTATTGTGTGCCACACAGCGTTACAACTGAAAATGTTAGTTATTTCAAAAATTAGATCATTTTCCTTCCCACTTTATTTATACTTAGGACTAACAACTTTTATTGTTGTTAAAATTATTTTGCTTTTTATACTTGATTAAGACGTATACAATAAATAATTTTAAATTAAAAATAGAATCAATATAAATATATTTAGGTAGTCACATGGGTATAGATACCTACCTATGAACTTTTAAACAAAATATATTTAAAAATAATAATAAGTGGCCAATAAAAATGTTAAAAAAGCAAAAAAAATTATCATATCGAAATTATTCAAAATATTTTGATCATATCAATATATTGGTTCTATATATATTATATATCCCATATATAGGAAATTACCATTTCCCAATTTCCTAAAGGTATAATTTATGTAACTTTTCAGTTAACTTAATTTCAAACTCTGTTTCAGTGGCTACCACCCAGTTTACCACAATACAAAACTAGTTTTGACGGGTAAACCGATATCTGTATATAGGTATAGTCGCGTAGGTAGGTACCTATACAATATACCCACCTGCGACTATCGCGATCAAGTCGAGTAAAAGTAAGTACCTACCTATATAGTGTTTCGCAATGTATTATACATCCGTCATTCATTATTCTGAATGTCGTCAGTTTTATTAGCAATGCCAAAGAATAATAATTATTATAACGTATTAGGTACCTACCTACCTATTAATTAATAATAACATAGACGACGTTAGCTGTTCAAACCGAACATGCGTCCATTACACATTTTTACCAAAATGACCAATTAAAAAACTAAATTAGAGTTGTGCGAACTGTTTTAATCGTTTTTCCAATAGAGCACAGCACATTTTGTATATAGATACTATAATCGCAGTTCCCACAAAATATTTTAATTTTTAGGCCCTTTAAATATCGTGTAAAGGAGCCTCTCCCAATTGCAGGGAATATGACTGAATGATCTCATTCAGCATGGATGAACAGCAAATTATTTTAAATAACTCTTAAAACTTTTTTTATAGCGTCTTTTCGTAGACAAAATTAGTTGATAGAACATTATTTGTTATTAACCAACATTATGTAATTATTTCAATGTCAAACTCCAATCACATCCAAATAATGTTCTAGTTTCGTCTATATACATTCTATCCGATAAACCAGTTTCCCGTCTAAAACGGTTGTTGCGTAAATACTTAAACCAACAACAATAATAATCAAATTACTTAATAAATCACCAAATCTAAAAAAGACAAAAAAATATGGAAAAAAATTATCATTGACAAAATCATAGCGAAGTTAATTTATTACCTATATATAGGTACAGTTAGTTATTAGAATATTAAAATGTTTTCAAACAAAGATTTTGTTCTTTAAAAAAACCATGTAAATTCACTATAAAAACGTTCTCAAATTCAGAAGCATAACTGATAATGTTTTACATAAAAAATAACAAATTATTTAAGTGTTCAAAAATACAGGACAAAAATTAATTAAATAAACCTACAACAATGTTAACGCCCAAAATAAATTTTCCACTTACAAAAAAAAAAAAAAAAACAACATGAAAAAGCATAAAAATGTAGATACTGTCACTAGATACTTATACCATACACGTTCTGGTATAATTATACCTAATTTACATTTAAAATTACAGAGTACAGACATTTTTTAGTAATTATTTTTTTGGGACTTTAGGGGGGAAAATGTCAAAATGATAAATGGAAAACTCTATACACTAAACAATGTTAGGTATTTACAGTACACTCATTTTCGAGTGGACAGATTTTGATTATTTTGGTGTAAATCATAAGGCAACAAGTATGATAATAATAATTATATAATCCCTGTGTCTCAAAATTTTGATACCATGTTAATATAACATATTATATAATATAACACCAATAATACGACTACTTGTTCAATATACCTACCTATTCTAAAACTGATTATTTTTTAGATATATTCAGATTAATAGGTATTCCTATCATATTTAAATTTCTGAGACCTGGCCATATCATGAGTTATGTTACAAAGTACATTTTATTTGACTTCAACTGCATCAAAACCATTTTAAAACGAATTTTAATTATAATTTTAAGAAATCCTAACGTTTAAATTACGAAAACGTTTATATCGAATTACGACGATATAATTTTTGGATTTAATTGGATATATCACCACGCATATGTTTACGATGAACAGGTAATAAGTTCAGATTTATTTTAAGTACGATTCGTTAGTTTTGCGAATTCGAATGCAAGGTTGCGATACCGAGAATACGCCCCGCTATGCCATACTATATCGTTGTGAATGGCCGCGGTACCACCGATCACCAAGTCACCAGCCGGCGGCGGTAACTCAACGCTCGGATCACCGTATATATAAAGCCAATCGTCGTCGATAAACTTCACATTCAGTCAACGTTTAGTGAATCAAACACACTCAACAACCAAAAAAATTTATTTATTTACCATGGCAATCCAAGTAAGTGTTTCGACGCTTTTGTATATTATTCTTAGCTATATAATATTTTATGTTATTTTTTTTAAAATTATTTTACCTAAGTACGTTTCTTTAAGTCGCTTGATCATACAAACTGACAAAATAAAGTCTAACGCATAAAATTACATGTCTGTAAAAGTGATTTTGGATTTAACACATCATTGTAGATACTTTAAATTGTACTTGCGTCTATTTAATTTAATTATTTTTATCTCATTCAAACATGTATGTACCTTAAAACTATATTTAAAGCAAATTATACATAACATAAAGCTGTTGGAGACAAAGAACGTTTGTCTTTCGTAGGTATTTGATTCGGCTCAAATATTAATCCAAACCAAAGTTATTTGAAATTAAATAGTAGGTACCTACCTAAGGATATTTCATATTCATCGGATACATATTATATACGTTTTATAATAATAATAATTAGCCTATTCTCGAAGAACCGTATATTAGTTATAACGAAATATGAAAAAACTGAAGCCCAAGTTCGATTACATTTGTTCAGTAATGACCGTAGTCGCACTACCATAATATAATACAATTTGGCCCTTCAGCTTGATTTATAATTACAGGGCAGCGGCCGACCGCGAGAAAGTTATTCAATTAATTTACGTTATAGCAGTCATATACCTACCTACTTAATATTTTGAACGTCATCTAACCTTGTACCCTAAAACGTATAACTATGAATTATAATCTATATCATATCAGTTTTATATAACTCCGATATAGGTAATAATAATAATAACTGTAGTCAGTAACAATATCGCGCAATACTACATTCAGTACCTATTTAATGTTTACCACAACGGACAGGATAATGATTAATATAATATATTATACCGCGGTAGATACACTACATAATATAGCCTATTGCCGGTTCAAAAAATGAATAATATCACCGTCCGTTAAATTAAGAAGCCAACAAATATGTATAATGTTTGTATGCACTATAATAGAATAAGATAACGATAATCATATATTAAATATTATATCATGTGCAAAATACTAAATAATATTTTATTAACTTGTGCCATTCTCCTGTTGCAGACTGTCGCCGTCTTCGCCTGCGTGCTCGCCGCCGCACTCGCCGCCCCCGCCTACCCGACACCTGCTGCTTACCCAGCACCCGCCGCCGCCTACCCAGCACCAGCTTACTCCGCACCCAAGTCCTACGCCCCGGAACCTGCCTACGCCCCAGCCCCATACAACTTCGAATACAGCGTGCACGACGATGCCACATACGACATCAAGAGCCAATCCGAATACAGCGACGGTAACGGTTACGTCAAAGGATCCTACAGCCTTGTCGAACCCGATGGCACCAAGAGAATCGTCGAATACACCGCTGACGACTACAACGGTTTCGTCGCTGAAGTGAAGAAAGAAGGCACACCGTCTTACAGCTCCGCACCGGCCTACAAGCCAGCGTACAAGGCCCCAGCTTACCCAGCGGCCCCAGCCTACCCATCGGCCGCCCCAGCCTACAAGCCAGCATACTCTGCCCCGGCTTACTCTGCACCAGCCCCAGCTTACTCCGCACCAGCTTACTCTGCACCAGCCCCAGCTTACTCCGCACCAGCTTACTCCGCACCAGCCCCAGCTTACGGATACTCCACCCCAGCCCCGGCTTACGGACACGCCGCCCCAGCCTACAAGCAATCGTACGCTGCCCCAGCATACAAACAATACTAATTTATAATAAATTCTAGGAACAAATAATTTATTGTATTTTTATGTAAATAAAATTTCAAATTGCCAATACAAAGTTTTATTTTTTTATTTTTTTTAATTAGTCTTACCCACAACCCACACAATCTCAGTGTCTGAAATCTGAGTTGTTGGTCTTTGAGGTATGGTGTGAACTGTAAACTTCTCTTTTTAGATTTTCACGAACTAAATAGCGAAAAAGATTTTTGATAATAATTAAGAATAGATGTGACAATTGTCGTATCATTTAAAGCACTATGGAATTAGATAATCGTCAGACTTGAGCAATAGATTGTTTATTTATTATTCTTATTTATTATAAACATTCACACCCGGTATACAACGACTTAATTATGAAATATACATTTGTCTCTGTATATGTATAAAACAAGAAGAATACAAAATACCAATTTGTACAAAACAAAAGTTGAATAATAATTAAGTACCTGTTTAGAATAATATTGTTTTTGTTATTTCACATATGTATATAAATATAACAAATATATACCTACTCTTGTCCCACAAACAGGGACGGATTGGAATTTCAGACCATCCCGGGATAATACTTTTTTACCGGCCCACTATTTGTTTGGGGATTGGGGGCAACTGGCAAGTGTACCATACTGAAGATAGTAATTTTTTTTAGTATTTTAAAGGATAGTCTACTGTAATCAGTGTTATTATAAAATCAACCTTTAACAATAAAATTTAATAATAATGGAATAACAATAGTATTACCTACATATAAATGTCAGGTACATAATAAAATGTTAGTAATTTTATATTTTATATTATCAGTTTAACTGTATCGATATAAAAAAAATAACGAAAATACAAATTACAATATATTATTCAAATACCATTTAAAAGTAACACGTATGATACGTGAGTGTGATAAATCCTTGTACTAAATTATTAATTTTGAGTGAATTTAGTTAGTTTAAAACAAATACTTGCTTATATTGCCATCATTACTTTAAATATAAATCTAAAATTATTATACTAGGATGGGTATTAATGAGTTAAGTTAAAAACTTAGTTAAAAAAAAAACATTAAATTGACCAGCCTTGTTATTAAATTGATAAATCATAATTTATACTTATAGATAAATATTATCTATAATTTTTAAAAATATCAGTTGAATATCACACTAAAATAGCTTAATGTATGTTTTCATATTAAAAAAAGATGGGTAAGTGGATGTAGCTCTGCTATACAGTAGGTTAGAAGTGGGTCACTGTATAATGGACAGTATTAAATTTGAATTCAATGATATAATATCACTGTATAAGAAAAACGATTCTGAGCGGAGACGGTATATCAGTCTATGTATTAGACATATATATACTTATCTATGGTATTAAAAAAAAATTGACCTATAATAGGTACCTATAATAAATTCCAAATTAATCATATCATAATATCTATTAGGTACTTATAAGTTATAACGCGTTATACATCAACAAAAAACCGTGGTAAAATCATAGATATATAATAGTATACTTTAGAAGTTTCAAGTACCCACGAATAATATTATACAATCACAACAAAATAACTAAAATAGTTATCCTAGGTTTTTAATATGTAATTTCGTCCAAATTTGTACTTAAAATGACTATAAAAATAAACTGTGTAAATGTATTTTTTAGATTTTTTGGATA
>NC_042493.1:36471438-36472898 GCF_005508785.2 Acyrthosiphon pisum | reverse complement strand
GATTTCTCGAAACAGATTTTGCGTAAAAATTCCCGTTTTTCCTTAATTTTTCTTTTGTTTTTCACGGCGCGTTTGAAAACTATTGGAAAAATTTTACTTTTGACCCCCCAAAGTACCAACTAGATTCACTTTCCTATCAGAAAAGGTACTGTTGAAGAAAATCCAAGCACTTTTACTGTCCTAAAACGTGATGACAGACACAAAAATAAAAAAAAAAATAAAAAAAAAACACACATCATTGTAAAATCAATACATTCATCGTTCCACTCAGAATCTAAAAATAAAATAGGTACCTGTTGCATTAAGTATTTTGCAAAATATGTTGTTTCTCTCAATCTCTAACAATAAAATAAATTGTAGATTATTGTACTTTGTACAGTAACAGTTTAATATTTTTAATTATTAATATGTTATTATTATAATGACAAAGCTCAGCTAAAGCTCACTTCGCTATTCTGAGACTTGAAAAAGAAGCCTTTGCTTCTAAAAGTAGACTTTTTTTTATTTTTGTCTCGAATTTTCTCATCTCCTCCTTTTCGTCTTACAAGTGCGTGACATAGCAAATTGTACGCTCAGCAGAACACGTGTAGCTCCGTTAATTTAAAAATTAGAGTGAATTGACCTCTTATAAAATCTAAAGATAAGAAAGAAATTTCATCATTTCAGAAATGACCATCTATCAACGTCTAATCATAAAACTCGGCTGTAAATTCAGGTTATTGATATTATTTGGTTATTATTAAACTATTGTTAGTTGTCACTTTAATTGGTTGAACAGTAGTACTATACAGCGTTATGGTTAGAAACACAGTAGATAAATATGATGGCACTGTTAAATCACGTATAGTTCGAATATTAGATACGTTTCTCCAGCACGCGCATGACAAAACCGGGTTTTCTCAGGTTAGGGGGGTTGTACAAAATTTAATTTTTTTTGTACAAAACTGTACAAAAAAAAGTACATAATACTATTAAGGTTTGGTATGAAGATTCGAAAGTGGCAGTGCTGGCGAAACGGACCTAATTGTGTTGAACTGCTGACTGCTGAGTGCTGATATCGAGGTTTTGAATGACATCATAGATATATAATAGTATACTTTAGAAGTTTCAAGTACCCACGAATAATATTATACAATCACAACAAAATAACTAAAAGAGTTATCCTAGGTTTTTAATATGTAATTTCGTCCAAATTTGTACTTAAAATGACTATAAAAATAAACTGTTTAAATGTATATTTTAGATTTTTTGGTAACAGAATTAATTACTTACGTGGAATCTTGTTTTAAATTTTTAATTCTTAGATACAAAAATTGAACATTTTATAAATTTTTAAGTACAAAATAATGTTTCAAATTAAAATTTGATAAATTTTGTCAAAATTTGATCTTTAAATGCTTATAAAAAAAAATTGTGCCTATGTATTTTTAATATTTTTCAACTGATATTGTACATATATC
>NC_042493.1:36450412-36470952 GCF_005508785.2 Acyrthosiphon pisum | reverse complement strand
AAATGAAAATGTCCGTAAAGAGCTCAAAATAAATCAAAATATTTTCAAAATTTTACCGTGTATAGAAAATGCAAATATAAACAACTTGTGAAAATTTCATATATCTACGGTCATTTGTTTTAGAGTTACACCAAAAACCAAAATCGATTTTCTCGAAAACAGATTTTGCGTAAAAATTCCCGTTTTTCCATAATTTTTCTTTTGTTTTTCACGGCCCGTTTGAAAACTATTGGAAAAATTTTACTTTTGACCCCCCCAAAGTACCAACTAGATTCACTTTCCTATCAGAAAAGGTACTGTTGAAGAAAATCCAAGCACTTTTACTGTCCTAAAAGGTGATGACAGACAAAAAAAAAATAAAAAAAATAAAAAAAAAAAAAACAAAAACACACATTGTAAAATGAATACATTCATCGTTCCACTCAGAATCTAAAATGGAAACTGAAAATGTCCCAAAACAGCTCAAAATAAGTCAAAATATTTTTAAAAAGGCATGGTGTATAGTAAATGCTAATATAATCATTCAGTAAAAATTTCATGTAAATACGTAATGAATAATTTGAATTAGATTAAACTTCGTTGGATATTTATGTTTTAAATTAAATTTAGACGATATTATGGTTCATAGCCGATTTCCAATTTATGTTGCTATAATATTAATATTGGTACCTACCTACAGTATTAAATTATCACTGATTTGGAAAAATTATTATTGTAGATACTTAAAATTTTCACCAAATTTTTGTATTAGTATTTTCTAAATGTACCTAATATTATTTATTTTAAGATATTGCATAATTATACTACGGACTTTACACGTGAAATTAAAATAATATGACTATAAACATATAGTATCTTATCTTTTAACAAATTGGATCAAGATGGTACTTTAGAGAAGTCATTTTTCGATTTTCTCAATAGTTATTTAATACCACGGGAAAAATCACCGACAAATTACAAAAAACCGCCAAAAATGGGATTTTAATTTCTAATGCTTTGTCTAACAGCATAGCAACGAATAAAAAAAAAAAATAATATTATAATATTAATTCAACTTATAGGCTATAATAAATAATAACAATATAAAATATACAGACTGACAAAACGTCTCCTCTCATAATCCCCTCATAATCGTTTTTCTTATTCAATGATATATCATTGAATTCAAGTTTAATACAATTCATTTTAAATTGACCCACTTGTATCCTACTGTTCAGCAGAGCGACATCCACTTACCCGCCTTTTTTTATTATTAATTTATATTCGTTTCTTTGGTGATAAACAATAGATAAGATACTATATGTTGAAATTAAAAAACTCCTTCTTGTAGACATTTTGAATATTATTTGTATTAAACTGTTAAAGACAGGAAATTGTTTAATTTAATTTTTTTATTTATTTATTTTTATAATTTATATTTAATATTAATATGAAGGGAAAAATTATTTTATGCTGCAAACATAATTATTTTAAAGTAAAGATAGTAAAAGATAGTAACCATAGGTATAAGTTTTAAATATTTAAGAATACATCAATGAGTAGGTAGTGTTAGTTAAAAAATTATTATTATTAATTTAATATAGGTAGTATAATATAGAAGAAAAGTTTAGATACTTAATTGATTTAAGCTGCTAATAAGTAGGTGATTATAAATTTGAATGTACAAAATTGTAAATAGGTGCTAATAACTATAATTACAAGTGTCAATAATACAATTATGGTGCCAAACTGCCAATAACTATATTAACATTTTTTATTTTTCAATGGAATATGTTATTATTTGTCAAACAGGTCTTTCTATGCTTATTATAGTGATTGATATACATAAGTATCAATATTTTTAATTACTATACGTTTCGATGGTAATGTTACATTCTGATTGGATGATTTAACCATTGATATTGTGTAAAAAATTCCTTTGAGTGTCAATAACTAAATATATTTTACAATAGTCATATTATTTTAATGTGTAAAGTCCGTAGTATAAATATGCAATATCTTAAAATAAATAATATTAGGTAATATTATAATACTAATACAAACATTTGGTGAAAATTATAAGTATCTACAGTTATAATTATTCGTTTTGAAATTAGGTACTTACAGTAAATATTTTTTTTTTTTTTGGTGCTCCTTATATCATTTTAAAATCAATATAATAATTTCCCACTCAAAATCTAATAAGAAATAAAATGCCTACAGCAGTTTCTTAAAAAAAAAAGATTTAACATTTTGAAGGCATTTCATGTGCATTTTTTGTTAAGTTATAATAGTTTATTTCTTGGTATTTAATTTTCTGAATTCGCTTATATATTATATTTTTTGATTTAAACGATTGTAACTTTTCTTTAAATTATAATTCAAAAAACGCATATAATATGATATACATACAGTTTGAATTGCAGTTATCTTTAATTTGCATAACGGATATTTTTATTTTTATTTACTATTCCTAAAAGCATCAACGCGTTTAACTACCGAATATTGCCGGTGACACCTCCTAAATCACTTTAATCCTCTTCAACATAATTACCTATAAATTATTTTGATAGGGTTTCAATACTCTTACAATAATATTATCGTATATTTGGATTAATTGTTTATAGGAAACATAATAAATAAAATAATCATAATAGATGGTGTGTTACTATATAATAATAATATATTAACAAATAATATTGCTTCTTGAGTCAGGAGATAAAATAACGCCTGTGAAATTTAAGCATAGGCCACACAACTTGTCGTCTTTACACGGTCATTACGAATCTTCGTTTTTAATATATGATATAGCCATTTAGATAACAATTTCAAGTTATGTTTTTCATTCAGGCGGTCTTGTTGTAATAAACTATAGAATCTTTATTCTTTAATACAAACAAACAAAACTTGACATTTTTAAACCTTTGCAATGGTAAATAATATCATATAGATATTAATACACCTATAGGTATATTTATATATTTATTATTATCATAACAATTATTAATTATTTAGAATAAAATGTTTATACGTATTAAAATAGGGAAAACATTATTTACATACATTTTACATTTTCGAACTTTTTTAGTTTTATTTTATAAAAGTTGATAAAAAGTTTATTCTCGATCAAAAAGCTTAATTAAATTAAATAAAATAAATAATATTTAATAAAAGATTATAATATACAAGTTTTTTTTATAGCAATTTAAAAATATCAAAAATACTTTTTTTTTATAGAAGTCAAAGTTCATATTTTTTGGATATTTAAATATAAATAAAAATGTAAGTTATTCTTTTGTTGTAATTTAAAAATAATATTATTCATGGATACTTGAAACCTTTTGCCATTAAATATTTTATTTTGATTAGGTTAATTAGGTTAAATAGGTTTAATTAGGTTTTATTTAGATTTAATTTTACCACACACAATGACATTTTAAAAATATTTTAAGTATTTAAGCTATTTACACCACTAACCTATTATTCAGACCGTTCTACAGTACGTCAGTATTGACTTAAAACTTAATAACAATAATGTTTTAAGATATTGATATATAATATTATGATTATTAATTATTTAAAAAATGCAATGTTTTTGGTAAAAATTGATTCAATCTACCGCATTTCTAATAAATGATGACAGAACTTAGAATCGTTTTTTGTACCTATGCAAATTTTAGATTCTAAGCGGAGCGAGGGAGCTATTGTTTTTACAGTGGTGTTTATTTATTTTTTTTTATTTTTTTTTTATATCCTGTATACAAAATTTCTTCCAGAAGGAGTGTTTCGATTTCAACATATAGTACCTTATCTTTTAGCAAATTGGATCAAGATGGTACTTTAAAGAGGTCATTTTTCGATTTTCTCAATAGTTATTTAATGCCACTGGAAAAACCACCGAAAAATTACGAAAAAACGCTAAAAAAGGGATTTTAATTTCTAAAGCTTTGCTTATTTCCATAGAAACAAATAAAAAAATTATTATATTTAAATATTAATTCAACTTACAGATTATAGTAAATAATAACAATATAAAATATCCTGACTGACAAACCGTCTCCGCTCAGAATCGTTTTTCTTATACAATGATATTATATCATTGAATTCAAATTTAATACAACCATTATACAATGACCCACTTGTAATCTACTGTACAGCAGAACGACATCCACTTACCTGCTTTTTTATCATTGAATCGATATTTAACACATCCATTACTACAGCATATTACTCATGGCGAGGTACAATCTACACCTACTATATGCATACAGCAGGTTGACTTCTCTCTTCTCTGGTTTTAGAATTTAATTTTACAATACGTATAGGTACACAGTATAGGTACCTACATTATTTTGTCTGTTCTATTTGGTTCCAATACACACATTTTTAATAATATAATATGCCTTGGTTTCGTCTAATATTATAATTATAATTTAGTGCGATTTGTAGTTTTGACAGTATTGAGCTTGAAATCTGAATACAAGGTTACTGGAACGGGAAAGCCTTCGTTGAGAACGGCCGAGACACCACCACCTGGTTTGCATCATACTAAATTTTACGTCATGTAATAGGTACTAACAACTCACCGCTTCGGCGGGAGTGGATCGACGCACAAAATCGTATATAAAGCGGACGATCGACAATAGACTTTACACTCAGTCAACGTTCAGTCAACACACTCAACAACCAAAAATATTTATTTATTCACCATCATCATGGCATTCCAAGTAAGTACCTACCTACCTATAAATACGCGTTTTTTGTTTCTATACCTAAACATTGGATTTTCGTTTCGCCTAGTGGTTATAAAAACAGCTACGTACTTATACTATTACTTACCTCATTCAATGGTGTTAAAGGATTGACTTTGGGGGGGACTATTTTCAAATATTTTCAGACATTTGTCAAAAATACTTTTTGGTTGGCTGCAGTAATTTGCCTCCACAGGCAAATGCCCGCTTTGCCACACATAAAAAAACACACCCATGATTACATTTCTTGGCGTGATAGATAGGTACAGTTAATTCCTAGTAAATTTAGTTTTAAATTAATTTTTAAAAATTTCGAGAATTAATGCGTTAGTACTTGTATAGAGCATAATCGAACCTTGTGTACATTCTAGTCGTACCTGCATAATTTTACAACTGTACCTATCTATATAATATATTATAATACTAGTAATATACTATTTATACATTTTCAAACCAATAAATTATTTAATGAATAATAATAATATGTCATATAATACACTGATTCGATATTATAACATGGATATATAAAGCAATATCGTTGACGGTGGATTTTTTTATTGATAATAATATCGATTTCAAATAATATATGTAATTTGTCTAAAAAAAAACGTCACCCCTAATTAAGATGACATATTATTGTAATATACCTTCATATTTTTCTGTTGCAGACCGTCGCCGTGTTCGCTTGCGTGCTCGCCACCGCACTCGCCGTTCCCGCTTACCCAGCACCCGCCGCCGCCTACCCAGCACCCGCCGCCGCCTACCCAGCACCAGCTTACTCCGCACCCAAGTCCTACGCCCCGGAACCTGCCTACGCCCCAGCCCCATACAACTTCGAATACAGCGTGCACGACGATGCCACATACGACATCAAGAGCCAATCCGAATACAGCGACGGTAACGGTTACGTCAAAGGATCCTACAGCCTTGTCGAACCCGATGGCACCAAGAGAATCGTCGAATACACCGCTGACGACTACAACGGTTTCGTCGCTGAAGTGAAGAAAGAAGGCACACCGTCTTACAGCTCCGCACCGGCCTACAAGCCAGCGTACAAGGCCCCAGCTTACCCAGCGGCCCCAGCCTACCCATCGGCCGCCCCAGCCTACAAGCCAGCATACTCTGCCCCGGCTTACTCTGCACCAGCCCCAGCTTACTCCGCACCAGCTTACTCTGCACCAGCCCCAGCTTACTCCGCACCAGCTTACTCCGCACCAGCCCCAGCTTACGGATACTCCACCCCAGCCCCAGCATACTCCGCACCGGCCTACTCTGCTGCCCCGGCTTACAAGCAATCGTACGCCGCACCGGCTTACAAAAAATACTAATTCCTATACATAAAAAATTCTAGGGACCTACCAATTAATAATTTATTGTATTTTTATGTAAATAAAATTTCAATTTCTCCATATCTAATTATTTCAAATCAATTAATTCCTGATAATGGCACTATTATGGCGCCACTTCTTAACTGAAGTAAAATATTATATCAATTCAAAAGATGATTTAAAATGGCAGTGAGTTTAGTTATGATGTTTTGGTTCAATCCTTTAGGTACACTCGAAGTATAGAAATTTAAATTTAAATTAAGAGCAATACGAAATGCATGTACAGTAAGTAGTTTCTTGGATGAAGTGTCCAAATAGAATATAAATTATCAGAAGTTAAATAATAACAACTTAATTTATTTACGAGTTCAGTATAATTGAATTAACAATTATTGCACTTGGTATATTTATATATTAATTTTATTCCATGCCACATATATAACATTAAGTGTTATAAAATATAGCAAATATATCATCATAATTAAATTAATTTGTAATGATACATATTATAATATTAATATACAATAGCACGATAAAAAGTTAATTTACAACAAAAACAATTTTTACTGAATAAATTAATAAGTTAAAAATAAAAATAATTAACTTGTTAAGTTAAGAAGCTTAAAATAATTTACTTTTTAACTTAGCTTTAACTTTTTGACAAGTTAATGCCCACCTTTGTGATTAGTTAAAACACTAAAGTGTTATATCATTTTTTTATATTATTGTTAAATAATATAACTTATATAAGTATATCGACATATTTCTACCAAGTAGAATATGCAACATATTGATCATGATATCAGCTTCATGAGTCCAGCATCTTGAAAGTCCCCTTTGCATAGGTACTTAATTTTTTCTAAAAAATTAGTAAGCAATTTGTAATAATTTGTGACGCGAAAAGAGGTGTTCCTGGATCTAATTTTAGTCTTAATTCAAATTTTAACTTTAAATATCTATACAAACTTGTGATTTCCATAAATGTTTCGGCCACAGTAGACACTCTATCCAGAATTTCCCAGCCTAGCTTGGGCAATATAAACCAAAAGTTTTATTCTAATATATAACATATATATTCGTAAATAAAAACACAGGATAACTAATAGCGACGACCCATATGGAATGTGCGGTGATCCAATATACATTATACATACGCTTTAGGCTTATATCTATACGCATTTTTATACACACAAAGCGACACATGGAACACATACAAATATACAATATAATATTCAATACCTCTCCGATCAGACGTTTAGTAAAAACAACCCAATCAATTATCAGCGGCGCTAGACTACACTGTTGTAACTCATATTATATTATACTGCAAGACAACTTCAAAAATTCTACAATCAAGACATAGGTAAAAACAACACAATAAATTAGGTACCAGAGGCACCTTTGTCACACCACACAAAATATCATAAATACATCAATATTTTAACATTACGTATTAATCGATGCATAACAAAGAAGGGATTACACAAAAATCTCTCTATAAAGGATCAAGGCTGACAAGTTAATGATTTTTTTTTTCAGTTAAGTTTGTTAATATGTATGACATAAAAACGAAATAGACTGAACTACTGAAATATAATAAAATTAATAACAAAAAGTTAAAGTGAATTTAATATATCTGCATATAATATATCCATATGATATATATCCTTATATCTGCAAATACTTCTAACAAACGCCGTTATATATTATATAAAACCCTTGCTATAAAACACCAATTACGGTTAAACAACATATTTATAAAAGAGACTTTAAGTGATGAAACATAATTAGGTCCTTGAAATGAAATTACTGATGACATTGATACACAGATGCTATAAGACATTTTATACAAAAAGATTCATTTGATTCAATAATAAATTGCCCATGGATAACAGTTCAAGGTACACAATCTAAAATGGTTCTTGCTTTAGATATATGTGAATTCATGGTCCAAATTTTGGTATGATAAATGAAATATATTTTTGTAATAATGAATTAATTATATTTTAATATTTCAAACTAAATGCTACAATATTTGATGAACATTATAATTCATTAGAAATAGAAAAAGAAATCAATGACAGTGTTTTTATTTATTATAATAATTTGGCGTCATATACTCCAAATCATATATTTTGTACAATGCCTAATGGTAATAGATATATCACTTTTAGAGGTTAAATAATAATATATTAATATTTACTTTTTACTAATTTAATGTTATAGGTTGAAGTCGTTAAACATTCTTTCATGAATTTGTATAAACTCCTCATTCCATGAATGTATTATATTTTGTAGGTTAGATAATGCTCTGATAGTACCTATATTTTTTATCTACTCTATTATATTAATAAATTATATATAAATTTAATGTATGTACCTGGTACCTATAAATATTAAGCTAAGAAAAACTTCAAAGTATTAATATAGTATAGTTTAACCATCTACCCAATTGTTTTAGTTAGGTATAATATTTTATTATTACTTATATAATTATACTGCGTAGGTATACCTACTTCACATTTAAAAAAAAAGTATATTTTAAATAAATAATTTTAAGATACTTTTTTAGCAATGCATAATGATTAATAATAATACAATATTTTATATTTTTGCACACTAATTTATATAATATTTATAATAATAATATACACTGACAAATATTGTTATATTCACCTACAGTTGCAAGTTTTTTCCCCGTTTTGCTTCCTACTTTGTCCCGAAAAATCCATTTTTAATTGTCGGTTTTCGACAGATATTTTATCAACTTAATTTCCCGTCTTTGGATACATTTTATTTCGGTTGGCAATGTAGGTACCAAGACTGTAATTTTGAGATCAAACCTAAACCTCGTTTGAGTTTGACCACTCTAACAAATCGAAAAAAGTTTTATGTTTTAACACGAATAGAAAAACAAAATTATTAATATTATATAGGTGGTATCGAAAGCTCGAATTTGTCATTTTATCTTATCGATGTTTAAATGCTTTAATTAGAGTATATACCTCTTGTTATGTTTCTATCAAACTAATGTATTTTGGTTATTTGTTTATAAATTATGACATTATTTTGAGATGGAAATTATGAGTATACGCGTTTATTGATAAAAAAATATTATATTTCGGTATATTTCTATGGTATTAATATATTATTTTATTACGATCATATTCGACTTATTAGTTCTTCGACTTCGAGTTTCGACAGTCATACCATAATAAAGAGTCTTACGAGTCACGACGTGACCCACAGCATTTTGTACTAGCCCTCGTACGAGCGAGTCGTTTATTATAAGTGCTTTACAGAATTATAATTTATGTTCATGAGCTCGCGATATATAAAATAATTAATTTGTGTGTCGCCAGTCGTCGCACGTTGTTCGATATTCGAAAATCGAAAATCGGCATTTGTACTTATGGTCTACGGCGTCGTCATAAACACGTGCTTTTTAGCTTTTGTTTAGTTCGTGCGGCAATAACATTGTATTCATTATTGTGATCCGGTACATAAATATAATCTAAGTAATAATATAATACAAGTACTTATAATTATATTGTTCCATTCAGTGGCTGCCGTCGCCGGTTATACATCATGATACTACAAGATGGAGGATCCTACTTCATTACAAAAACTTCAAGTAAGTCATATTATTATACTAAGTATTATTTGTAGTTACCCCATTAGTAATACTGTATGTATGCCTAAAAAATTGAACTAAATAATATACCTAATATATTTACTTACCAGCAAAATTTTTTTATGGCCTATATCTATTATGTAGGTAGGTATATTGTGTGACTACACTACTTAAGCCAATGATAACCAAACATAAATTCATACAATTCATCCCCTAGTTAGGTACCTGATATATGTAGTTAATTTCTACATCAGTAATAATTTGTAAAATAAATCAAGTGTACCTACCTTACCTATCTATAATTATTGATTTTTTGAATAAATCATTTTCAGCGGATAATTGGTTTCTTTGAAAGAGAAAATAAATATTCTGTAATACCAGATAATTGGCTCACAACTACAGGTATTGGAAGCCAAACTGAGTTATGGTGGAAATGGCCTCCTAAGCATGTAACAGCAACTATGATTATTAAAAGAAAAGAACCTCATTCAAGTTGCAATACGTTCCCCGTAAGAATAATAGACATATTTGGTATGTTTAAATATTTTTTATATATTGAATATAATATATATACATATATATTAGGGTGGTCCTTAGTAATAGAGGTATAATTTTTTTCTAAAAATTTTTGAAGCGAGACCCCCAAAATCTGATCTTCTGCATATAAAAATAACATGTGTATAATTTGGTCAAGATTGACTGACTCTAAGACGTGCCCAAGAGGGTTGATTATTTCGATTTTGGGTAGTTTTTCAGTTTTTCCTAACTATCTCAAAAACTATTCTACTTACAGTAAAATATTATAGTACTTTTATTATAAATAATCTTATTTTCTATAAAAAATGTTATAATGAATAATACGCTTAAATCTGTTTATTTACATGAAAATCAATAATGAAAATAATGTGCACAATTTCTGCTAGGTACATATTGATTTTACCGTATCTCCGTAGATCGATTAAAAATACGAATAAAAAGTCTTATTTTGAATTGACGAATTAATGATATTATTTTTTCGTTATCATCGTAATGTATACACTATACAAAATATTATTCGTTGCATATTGATCATTAACTTATTTACGTCTGGGTTAAAAATAGAATAGAAATTATCTCAATAAAAAAAACATTCACAATAGTCTTATCGCGCCGTATTACAGTATTTATTAGATTAAAAATATTGTAGCTATTAGTTGTCGCAGTAATATTATCACAGTTGACATTTTGGTGATCAGTGACTATTAATCGTTTATTCATATTAGAATTATTGGTTTAAAATGTCGCGAAAACAAGTGTTTTTGGTTGGGATTATGAAAAATCAAATAACCGGTGGAAAATTACCCTCAAAAAGAGATATTTTAAGTGTACTTTTTTATAATATGCGTGTTGTTAATCTTAGTTTACAAGAAAGTGCATCATTAGTTATTGACGAGTGTCTTATTTATTGGAAAAAACCTCGAATACCAACACATCATCGTTCGGATTGTATTACTAAATGCAAAAAATTTTACAGTGATTTACGAAACCTAGAAAAGCATAAAGCTCGTACCAGTGAACTAAATAAAAATAAACAAAAATAATTTGAAGACAGCTTGAAAGATTTGTTCGACATAGCACACGCTGACGCTCTATCTATTATAAAAATTGACGAGGACTAACAATTTTTAATTGCACAGCGAATAAAAGGACGCCAAGGGTGTATGCTTGGAGTTGATACCAAACAAACGAAAATTGAAAAAAAAAATAGCCCAAGAAGAAAAATTGAAATTGCTTAAAGAGAAACAACAGTCAATTCTTGACCAAGGTATGTGTTTTATGAAATATTTAATTTTTTTTATAGTTAAGTATTTAAGCTGTGAATATTTATATATATATATTGTTTTAGTACCAACATAACTTATGTCTATACATTTTATTTAAATTATATTAACAAGTTAATCAATTAAGTTATTTTTTAGTACACTATTCCGAAACTGAATCATTTTTGTCTGATTCCTCAAACTCTAGTTGTAGTATCAATATGCTAGAATCACCAAATCGTTTTATTCCTAGTACATCAGAAATTCAAGATAATATTTTATCTAAGTCTGGGCCAACAAAAACCAAAAGAGCTAGAAAAGAAATTATATCTCCACCATTAGCAGCTGTTTTTGATAAGTGTAAGGTAAGTGACAGAGATTGTGTCCATATATTAACTGCAGTTTTAGATGCAATATCAGTAGATCCAAATAATATATTGTTAATAGAACATCAATAAAATCTTCTAGGGAAAAATTTCGACAGCATATTTTTAAAGAAATGAAATATAGATTTGATAATTTAAATTTTAAATCATACGTACTATATTGGGATTCTAAACTATTACCAGATATAACTGGACATTTTAAAGTTCATCGACTCCTAGTAATTGTTACAGCACCGAATGTAGAGCAGTTGTTAGGAGTTCCAAAACTTGATTCGGGTACGGGATATGAAACAAGTTCTGCTATATATGACACTCTAGAGGAATGGTCTTTATTAGACAAAATACAGGCTTTTTTATTTGATACAACTGCTAGTAACACAGGTAGATTAAACGGTGCATGTCATTTATTAGAGCAAAAACTTGATCGTGATATTTTATATTTGGCATGTAGGCATCATGTGTATGAAATAGTTCTACAAGGTGTATTTACTGAGGTAAATTTAGCAACAAGTACAGGGCCAGATATTTTAGTATTAAAAAAATTCAGAAAAGAATGGAACATTATAGATACAATTTCATATTTAATATGGTCCACCGATGAGAATGAGAAAGATATTTTAAAAGACGCTGCTGATGAAACAATATAATTTTGTACAAATAAAATTAAAGAAGATTTGCCTAGAGATGACTATAAAGAATTTCTTGAATTAATAATAATATTTTTAGGAGGTATGCAACCAAGGAGGATACGTTTTAAAGCTCCGGGTGCTCATCTTGCACGATGGATGGCAAAAGCGTTGTATTGTCTAAAAATATTTTTATTTCGAACACAATTCAAAATTACGTAATGTGAAGAAAAGGCGTTAAAAAGATTATGTTCTTTTATTATCAAATGCAATGCAGTTTCATGGTTTTTAACTCCAAACGCAATTACAGCTCCAATGAATGATATAATGTTTCTAAAAAAATTAGAATTCTATAAAATAAACGATAAAGAAGTAGCAGAAAAAGCAATAATGAAGTTCATAAATCATTTGTGGTATTTGAGTGAAGAGTGTTCTGCTTTTTCAATATTTGATGAAAGATTAAATATTGACACACGACTAAAAATGGCTGAAAAAATGTTGCAAGAACAACCTGAAAGAGAACCACAAAAAAAGTACATTATTAAGTTTGAAGATGTACAACACTTTCTCGACAAAGATTTACCATTGGATTTATTAGGTGCGAATTCCAAAAATGTATTCAAAAGATTCAATATTCCTGAAGATTTTTTAAAGGTTCAACCAGAAAAGTGGCATAATTTAGAAGGGTACCAGAAAGGAAAAAGCATATTAAATTCAATAAAGAACGAGGAGTCAAACTTATGCAGGAATATAACGACAAGTTTACTACAAATGAAGATCAAAAACAATTTGTTTTACAGGTAAAAAAAATTATATATTTCAATATTAATAAATAAATAATATTATGTTGATATTTTAAGTAGTTCAAGATTAAAGAAAAAAATATCCGGGATTTACTCGGGATACTCTTAAGAAACCATATACTTAAGTAATTAATCAAATATTTTTTTTATCTCCTAATAAAACTAATAATTATAACTATTACTTATTAGAATTAAATAAATTAATAAATGTTTATTCCATTTATAATTCATAATATAACATTTGTATTGAAAATTAAATTTTAAGTTAGATTAATAAAATACTATTATTCGTATTATTCATTGATTTATAAATATACGCTAACAATCATCAATAGTGGAAATGGCGCAAATTATATTCAATATTCATTATTGATTTTCTTGTAAATAAATAGATTTAAGCTAATTTTTTACTATAACATTTTTAAATTTATATAACAAATTCAGAATTGTTGTCTGTTGTTATAAAATAATTTAGCGATAAATTTAATAATAGCCGATATTAAGAGCCTTAATTACGTACCAATATGGAGGTATCTACTTATTTATTCGTATCAATAAGATTATGAGGCAATTAGTTATATTTATCCACAAGACTCCCCTTCCATTTATATGCCAAATTAAAACATACATTCTATACATTAATACTGCGTTAAATCTAGCTGCCTGAAGTTGCACATTTTTATTTAAAACGTTTAGCTTCAAATTTTTATTTTGTGATTTAACGCCTAGTATATATATATATATATGTGTGTGTCATTATGCCGTTACCTTTAATTATTAGAAAATATATTCACGACTTAATTTATTCTAATAAAAATCTTTCTAATAATGAAAAGAAAAAAATAGTCTTAAACTTTGTATGTGAACGTTTCAAGTTTAATCAGCAGACGGTAAATTCCATTGATTTGCAAGCAATCCGGCAATCGACGTTATAAAACAATATTTAGAAAGCCATTTTTTTAACAAGTAAGACATTTTAGTTGTATTATTCTTTATTCTTTATTACTCATTGCTAGTTATAAATTATATTTCTGAATATTTATACAAATTCTCATAAAAAAACGTATATGTATATTGTATACAAATATTAAAAGGCGATAGGATAATTATGTTGGTTGTGTTTTTTGTAGATACTTTCATAAGTGGTCGAAATCAAATCGAACTAATGCTCGTTTTATTGGCAATAATACAGATTGGCTTAACACCAAACTAGATTTTCCAGATATAGTGTACACCTTTTTTCCTAATACATCAGGTATTTTTTTTAGTTAAAATTTAAATTGTATAAGTAGTATGAAAAATAAATAATAAAAATTGTTTAGGTTCAGTGGGTCGACCAATAACTGATTTTGATCAATGTAGTGATAAGACTAAAAGGAAAAAATCAGAAAGTCTCCGTCAGTCATTTAGTACATCACAAATTATGTTCAGTACATCAATGAAGCGAAGACTAGACGGAGATGAAGATAGTGCAAAACTATTAAAATAAATTTAAAGTACGACTCCCACTAGAGGCAAAAGAATACGCGATGCTTGGATGTTGCAAAAACAAAAACAGAACCCAAAGCAAATGACTATCAATGAAGCACTTGCATTGATAATTTCGGTATCTTTATCAGTTTATCAATATAAACTTCTTCGAAAGCAAGCTGTAAAACTTAACCACAATCTTTATCCTTTATACAATACAGTGTCAGCGTCAAAAAAAAAATGCTTATCCTGAAGATATTTCAATTACTGAAGAAAAATGTGAAGTCAAGTTACAAGCACTATTAATACGACTGAAAAATTATTCAAAGTGTTTCTATTGAATCACAGACGGGAAACTATATTTTGTATTGTAAATGGGGATTCGACGGTAGCTCGGGTTTTTCGCAATACAAACAAACTACATTAGGTCATTCTGATGATAGTAGTTTATTTGTTACCTCTATGGTATCAATACAATTAACAAATGAAGTAAACAACACTATAATTTGGCAAAACCCTGCATGTTCTACCAGATATTGTAGATCAATTAGACTGCAGTACGCCAAGGAGACTACAGAATTGTCTCAAGCCGAAGAACAGTATATAACTTTACAAATTTCCCAACTTCGTCCATATTATGTAAATGATAAAGTTAATGTGAACTTTTCTACGAAATTTACTATGATTGATAGTAAAGTTTGTAATGCGGTTACAAAAACTTCATCAATAATGTGTTACATAATATGTAGAGCCTAGATTTCTCAAATGAACAATTTAAATCAAATGAAAGAGGCAATAGTTGATATGTCAACGTTTAAATACGGTTTATCAACGTTACATGCATACATTCGATTCTTCGAATGCCTCTTACACATATCATACAGATTGGACTTCAAGCAATGGAAAGTCAGTAAAAAAAATGGAACAGATTTATTATTATGGGCAGCAAGAATAAAAATATTCAAAATAATTTCAGAGAAAAGTTAGGACTTTTGGTTGATTATCCTAAGCAAGGATTTGGCAGTAGTAATGACGGTAATACTGCTAGAAGGTTCTTTAAGAATCATCATATATCAGCTGAAATCACCGGCATTGATGAAACGCTGATAATACGGTTTGGCGTTATTCTTCAGAGTCTATCAAGTGGTCAAAAAATAAATTTGATTAAATTTAAAGATTATTGTTGGGATACTGCAAATCTGTATGTAAGATTATATGAATGGTATTACATGCCACTTAGTGTGCATAAAATTTTGATTCATGGGTCTGTAATAATAGGTTCTTTTGTAATACCAATTGGTCAGTTGAGTGAAGAGGCTCAAGAAGCCCGAAATAAGGATTTAAAAAAGTATCGAGAAAATTACACAAGAAAAACCTCATGAATTGATACGAATACGGACTTATTTAATTGGCTACTTCTATCGTCAGATCCTAAAATAAGCGGACTTCAAGAATTTAATCGAAAAAGAAGATCTTTCTCGGTTGAAGTCAAACAGCTATTATTAAAAGAGAGCGATTCCGATAGTGATTCACATGCGGACGAAAGTAAAGAAGTAACAGACGAAGACGATTAAAAGTATACAAAAAATACCTACAAATAGGTACTCAATTAATTATAAATATACCCAATTTAAAATGCATACAGTTAATTATCAATGTACGTACTTAACTTGTACAATTTTATTTATAATAAATATGTGTATCTTTAGAAAAAACAATGATTTATATTATTATTTTTAAATACATATAAAATTGATAATTTAAAAAAAAAAAAATTGTAAAAATGTAATAAATGGTGGAAAAGTAAAATACCATAAATCATATTATAAAATTACTCAATTTAATAAATTATTGAAAAAATAAAAATAAAAATAGGATGTATTTGAATTTTGGCCAGCTATTTTTGATTTTAAAACACTGTGAGGCGTTAGCATACCTAGAGATATCCTATAGACTTCCTATTGTCTACATTCTTAACATCGTATATCACAAAATGTGTTCTATGTGACTTCTCCTGAACTGATTTTTGCACAGTATGCACCAGCCCTTCTGTATATCATACACAGCTATTGGTAAAGGTTCTGCCCGAATCTTAAGAAAACATAGACGATTTGACGTATAAACATTCAAAAGACCAGTTGGATTTTCTTCAATTTCATTTTTCTATACATGTACAAAAGATAATTGTTAATTACTAATTAATTATTTACCATTAAAACAAGAATCTTAATATTTTTTATTTTTTTTATTATATAATTAATAATCTGTTTTTTACATAATTTTCAAAGGTTCAACTGTATAATTATGATAATAATTACTTGATTCTGGTTTTCAACAATATCATGCGCCATGTCCACTATAGACAAAACCACTACAATCTCTCGAAAAGGCACTATTGGAGCTGAAGCAACTACATCAATTTTAGCGTACCTTATGAAAAAATTAAAAGTGATTAATTTAAATATCTTGTTATTAGTAACACAATAAATACATATATTTGGATTTATGTAACTCTATTCTTTTTTTTCTATATTATTTTATAAATTTATAATCTTTACAATCTATAAGAAATATTTTTTAAATAAGTAAATTTGATATTTATAAATTAGGTAACATGATTTACATGACGTATGAGATATAAAACCCTTAAGTTTACCTAAGAAAAATCTTAATTCAATTTAAATTATTAAATTTTAAATTTTAGGTTTAAAGTTATTTAGCTTTTAAATATTAAGTTTTGATTAGAGTTTTTATTGATTTATACGTTTTACGAAGGTCGTCTAAACCTTTTTTAAGATGTACTTCTCCTGTAATGACAATTACATGCACACATATTTCTTGCATCATTACCTATAACAAACAATATACATTTTGTAATGTTAATTCATTAATTGATTTGAATTTGAGATTTTGTAGCATGATTTATTCATATAAACAATATTAATTAAAATCAATAATAGCTTAAGCCAATAAGAAATTGTTCCTTGGAAAAACTTATAATACCGTAACTAATAAGCATCAAATTCTATAAATAGTAAATATTCAACACAAAATGTTTTTATTCACGATAGATTTCTTTATAAGAAATTAAATAATAAAAATATCTGTTGGCTTGTAAATATAATACAACAAACATTTATTCTTCTAAATTTAATAAAACACTTAGATTGTAATTCAGTATACTATTTGAGTTGATAAAAGTATTTATGAATGTGAATCATGATAGAAATTACTACATCAGAGAATGTCAATATTGACAGAGATACCAAAATGTACTCAGACTTGTGTATTCCTCCAAATCAATATATCTCTATTCCTGTTCAAGTAACACTACCCAACAATAATACTTTGTCAACTAATTTTGCTTTATCGGATACAATTTTGGATGTGAAACGTTTCATTTTACCAGCCTTACAACCAAAAATAAAAAATATACAACAAATAAAATGTGTTATGCATGATGGACATGAAGTATATGAAACAAACGATTTTACAGTACTAAATCAAAAATGGAATAATTGTCCCATTCAAATATCAGTAAGTATCAAACATCATGAAGACGTTGAAAAGATATACCAGGAACCCAATGCTTCATCACAGCCTAAGATACATCCAGAGTATGGAAATATACTCGACACTAATGCCACAATGCCAAAACATACAACAGGATACAAAAATAAGAATACGGGTAGGCTGTATAGAAACACAATGGTACAAACAGTATATGAAGATATTGACTTTAACAGTCAGTACAACGAGAATACAATTTCAATATCAATTCAAACAATCCAAACTAAAGACAGAAATACTGAATCTGTTGTTGAATGTGGTACTCAGACTGAATCAATGGATATTCTTCGATCGCTAAATGTTATCAGAGAAATAAGTAATCATTAGATAAGATAAGAAAATCGATACATATTTAATTTTTTTCTTTTCTAACAATAGCTCCTTGTCCTGTTATACTTCCCGATGCAAACAGAATAAAACAACTTGATAAATATGCTCGTATAATACAAAAGTCTGTGCGATTATGGATAACAAGGCAGAAATTTAACCGCATTTTGGAATACTATTACTACAAAAAGCAACTAACGTGTGATGAAGAGAAAAACTTAAAAAATATTATCAGGTTTGAACAGTCACAAAATAAATTGAATCTACAGTATCCCACTAAGACTACGGATTTTGAAGCCCTTTATTCTGCAATTCATGATCATTATAAAAACATTAAAAGTAATGTAAAAAATAAATCACCAAAATGTGTAATTAGTGAAAATAAAGAACACTTAAAAAAAAAATTGGAATGCTTTAAAGAAATAACTAAACAAAGGAATCAAGTTAATGAAATAGCAAAAGATAAAAAAATATTTGGACAACTATATAAATTATCTAAGCCAATTATCATGACAAGAAGCAATGGTGAAACAATTTCCATTAAAACTCCAGAAACGTATCGAGCCAAACAATTGATGGAACTCTACATAGGCCTAAAGAGAAATGATCTGAGTAAAGATGAAAGAACTAAATTGCTTCTTAAGTTGCAAGAAACTTTAGAGCCCTTAAAAGAAATAGATTTAACAAAACAGATTATTAATTTATTGAAGAGAGAGTTGACTATGTTGAATGTTATTCAACTTGAAGACAACAATTTAAAAATTTTGAGGAAACGTATTGAAATATCTTTTCAACGGATTCTTAAACAACCAGAAATAAATCCAGCAATCGCATCACAAATATCAAAACCTATAAGCTTCATTAAATGCTATAATTGTAGGAAGTTAAAAACTTTAAATAGATTTGTGATGAAATTAAATTTAACAAAAGCAGCCACATGTAAAGATTGTAATCATTTATATAGAATTACAATAGACCAAATTGTTTTAACACCCCATGAAAACATACTGACAAATATTAAAACAACTGAGGCACAACTATGCACCAAAACTTGTTTAGCGTTTTTCTTAAATGCAGAAGATATATATTACCTTGTAACTATCATATGGAAAGGAAAATCAGCTATTAGCGACTGCAACGACATAGTACAATTGAGATTAGTGCGATGGAATAAAGAACTAGAATGGTCCCCTTCAAATACAATATTATTGAGTATTGAGGAGGCTTATTCTCATTCCAAGATCCGCAACATAAATGAAATGTATTCATCAACATTAATTGATAGCATACATTTTAAACACATAGTTGCAAAAAAATATTTCAAAGGTTTAATAGAAAAAGCAGAGGAATGTGATCGTAATATAAAGATAAATAACAGAAACAATTAAATAAAAATGCACATACATCTTTCTATAATTCAATAACAATTTATACGTCATATTGTATAATATTTTTACCATGTATTATTATACCAACACAATTTTCACATTACCTTAACACACGCACCTGCTTGATTAAGTAGTTTATTTAAGACCACTGACAAATTCAGGCAAATCCATTGAATGTTTTGTTTCCAAAGTCACCCGCAAGATTGGTGTGGCTATAGCTCTAATTTCTGCAAGCTAGAGTTGTAGACAAAGTAGCACTCTTTAAGATGATCTTTTTATGTTACAAATACAAATATCATAATATTATTTTTAAGATTTTTATATCGACGAAAAATGCACTTTGGCTGTGACGATCAAAGATGAGTGACCAGTTGACCATCAGTATAAACTAGGCTATAATATTATATATACATAGATAATGTTTCCGTGTGCGTGCGATAGCGACTTTGTCCCGTGGGTCCAAGTCCGCCGACCGACGA
>NC_042493.1:36449373-36449590 GCF_005508785.2 Acyrthosiphon pisum | reverse complement strand
TAAGTATATTTATTTTATTATTTATTAAAAACAGTAATTTAATTACATTTTTAGTTCACATAGAAACCAGCTCCGTCGGATTATATTCTTGAAATTACTATTTATCCTTTGAGCCATTTTAACAAATTTACAATAATTATGGTGAAATAAATGTCGACTGCATGAGATCATTATAATACTTTATGTGATATTAATACAATAAAGTGTTATTTTGATC
>NC_042493.1:36442622-36449273 GCF_005508785.2 Acyrthosiphon pisum | reverse complement strand
ATATTACATGTCATACAATAAAGTGATTTCACGAAGATTAGGTTTGATAATATTACTAAAGTATAATTTTGATGCAAAAAGGTTACATGTCCAGGACATGTGCCTTTTCTGCAATTAACGAAATTTTAAATTATTTTTAACGGGGATCTATTTAATAGGACATGTGCCTTGTCTGCACAAAACCATGTATTTATCAATATTAAATTCGATTATGCAATAAAGTGATTTTTGTAAAATATTGGACATGTGCCCTTTCTGCATTTAGCAATTCAGGTAGTTGTGCTATTTGGAACTGGCTGTATATGATTTACAACGATCTGACGGTGGTAGCGCGCTCGTCGCGACCTATCGGTTCTTGGTGGAGTATGCGCACCGCCGAAGTTGTTGCCGAACGTAAACCGGTCACGAAAGCAGTACATTTTTTTCTTTTGGAACAGGGTTTAGCTATAATAATAGCTATGAATTAACAATGCAGAGTGTAGACGGACATTATTTTATTATGGCTATAATTACGAATTACGAGGCATTCTGATTCTGATAATTTAATCAAAATTATTTCACTTGCGACCTTCTATAAATAAACTGTATACAAGTTAAAATAATCTGAAATCCCGACATCGTCGGCATCGTATTATTAATAATGTGGTGGGCCACTGGCCTCACCACATTGCTCTCACCCCTCCGGTCTCGCTCCCCAACGTTGGCAACACCGCTCGGCGTTCGCGCCTTCGAAGTGTCGGGCGGCCGACACGGCCTAGTCTTTTTCCTCACCTATAGGAACAAATAGTCTGATAACGAATATGTGATAAGAATTATGAACGGTTCAAAACAAACCGTTATCACGGTTCATCCCATTTAAATTAAACAGGCAAGAAATAATTTGAACTAGATATTCATTTTTAATATATTTCTGTTCAATTCTTAGCCTTATGACCATTTATTATTTAAACAATACATGCTTTGACAAATTTTTATTAAAAAACCTTGAAGATTGGTATATTTATCAGTGAGAAAATCGAATTTTATAAAAGTAAAAATTGAAGCAGAACAATATTGCGTATAGATTATCAGCTAATACTTCAATAAATAAAAGTTAAGTGTACCCAATGACAACAAATTTAATTTTTGTTATTAGTTTTATAAATTTATAAATAATAAATATGGTTCAGTGTTGGGTTCCGTTATGTTCTCATATTTTTAGGTTCCCTGCAGATGATGTACTATGCAATAATTGGGCCAAAGCAGTAAGGTAGGTTAACTTGTTAATCTTATTAACTTAAGTTCAATTTTTATAATTTATCAAAATAATATATTATGTACTATTTATATTGGTAACATTTCCTTGTTATTAATGTAGAAGATCAGATGCTACACCCACAAAAAACACAAAAATTTGCATTTGTCATTTTAAGGAAGGATTAAAAATCA
Source organism: Acyrthosiphon pisum (assembly GCF_005508785.2). Classification (NCBI taxonomy): domain Eukaryota; kingdom Metazoa; phylum Arthropoda; class Insecta; order Hemiptera; family Aphididae; genus Acyrthosiphon; species Acyrthosiphon pisum. Next base: position 36,447,845 of record NC_042493.1, on the reverse strand, counting down.
ATGGTCCTAGTATTTTTTCGTGGAATAAAAATTCACATTTTAATTTTGCTTCTCCAGAAATATTCACAAAGTATGCTGTAATACCTTTATGTAGTCTTTTCCAAGTTGAATTTTGATGCACGATATATGTTGTGACTATTAATTATGTCAATGTTTGTTCCCAGAGTGGACCAATGGGGTAAGTTGCCAGTGGATGGAAACAAAAAAATACTATTTAAAATTATCATAAATTCTTTCTTTGAAAAAAAGATTTTATTTGAATCAAAAAAATTTGAAAATCTTTGTTTAAAAAATAAATTAAAAATATGTACTGATGAATGTTACCTATATTTAAATTACCTAAATTAATTATTATTTTCTGTTTCCTCCAAACTAATGCTCAAGTTTTTTTTTCTTATTGTGCAATCAAAAACTAATCTTGACCAAAATATGGAGACATCTTATTGTTGCTCCAAGGTCTTCAATTATGCTACTGTGTTAAACTGTGTTTGTGATTACTAACATTTTAAGTAAACTTATTTTTAGTTTAATTATAAGCTTTATGGTTAAACTTCGTCATAATAATTTTGTATGTTTCAATAATTGTTATTTCTATCTGTGGAGAAGTATTTATTGAATTTGTAAAACATTCTTTATGTCCAAAATATTATTTTCATTAGATAATGCATGAACTATTTGTAATTACTAATATACCTATTATTAAATGTGGATGAAGATGATTGATTTAGAATAAAATTTTCCATTTACATTCTTGTATAATAATGATATTTTTAATATTAAAGGCGCCAAAAAGTACTTGTTGAAACTGAAAACAATATTGATAATGATGAAGCTATGAACACTAAACTTAATTGTGAAATTGAAACTGTGAGTATGCCCAATGAAGAAGAAGCTTCCAGTAACAATGTTATAAAAGAAAAAAATCAATTAATTGAGTCAATTCAAACTAAAAATGATAGTTTAAAAAGGGAAATTATTTTTCTTAAAAACCGTTCTTTTGGTTACCACTCTATAGAATCCAATGGCAAAATGTTTGATTTTTATTGTGGCATTAGTAAAGTTATGTTTGATCTTATTATTGAATTGGTTTCTAAAGTTGAAATCAATTATTATTATACTTGGAGTGTGAAGCAATTATGTTTAAATGACCAAGTTCTTATGACTCTGATGAAATTAAGATTAAACTTATGTTATACAGACTTGGCATTCAGATTTGGTATTAGTGAATCTACATTTGGAAATATTATGATAATTTTCATTAGTGTTCTTCATGAAATTTTATTTGTCAGCTTAATGAGCAAAGTACCATCTCAAAATAAAAACCAAAACTGTTTACCTAATTGCTTCAATGATTTTAAAAACTGTAGGATTACTTTAGACTGCACTTAAATGTCCTGTGATATTCCAAACTCATTAGTTTATCAGAAATTGACTTACAGCTCATATAAACATAGAAATACCCTCAAAGGACTTGTTGGAGTGGCTCCTAATGGTGTAATTACTTAGCTAGTAAGTTGTACCCAGGATCTACTTCAGACAAAAAAATTGTAAGTCGATAATAGTTTAGTGTGCTTTCCGATTTCGACGACGCACGTAGTACTTGTCTATCTTTCGTATTTTTTTTTTTTTTTTTGCTAGATAGTTCCGTCATGCTTCTCAAAGATTTTTATATTCGTGTTGCAAGTTCAGAGCAACAATGCACTACATTCTTACGAGAACACCAATTTTTGAAGATGTGAATAATATTGACCCTTGCCATAAGTGTGGCACAGAAATGTGTGAAAAACGACGGAAGAACCGTAATGGTGAATTTGCGCCTATATTCAGGTGCCCAAAAAAAGGTTGTCAAACTTCTCGTTCAGTTCGCCAAGGAAACGCTTTTTTTCACTTTACAGACCTCAATGGCAGAGTAACGTGTAATCTAACACTGTGCGAGATTATGGAAATAGTGTTCATGTTTGTCATCGAAATACCTCTCGTTCAGGCTGCCGAACTTACTGGAAGATCCAACAAAACGATCACCGATTGGTATAACTTGTGTCGTGAAGTGTGCACTGCTGTAATTAAAAAAAAAAACAAAAATGCTTGGCACACACGCAAACGCCATTCAAATAGACGAAGCCGGTGGTCGCATGTTAGGTGGAGATAAGCCACCAGCAAATACGGATGAGGGGGCACAGGTCCAAAACAACCGCAACCATGGTGCCAGGGTTTATGGACCGTGGGTTTTCGGTCTCAAGCATAGAAATGACAGTAGGTATTTTTACGTGGAACGCCGTGACAAGGATACTCTTTTACCTATTATTAAAAGTGAATGTGAAGGTGGTTCCGTCATTCACTCAGATGAGTGGCCCTCATACAGATGTTTAACATCAGAAGGGTTCATTCATGAAACTGTTAATCATCAAGAAAATTATGTTGACCCCTTAACAGGTGCGCACACACAGGGTGTTGAAAGATCATGGTTGGATGAAAAAATATCCATACTGAAGAAAAAGAGAGGCGTACCTATCCATATGCTTCAGTCACATTTGGATCAGTATTGCTGGAAGATGTGGCGGAAAAGTCAACCAGATTTGTTCATTGCATTTTTAGAAGATATGCGGGCGACATACATAATTAACGACGACTAAATTGTCTAAAACGAAACTTATATTATGTGGATGATACGCGGGCGACATACATATCATTAACAACGACTAAATTGTCTAAAACGAAACTTATATTATGTGGATGATACGCGGGTGACATACATATCATTAACGACGACTAAATTGTCTAAAACGAAACTTATATTATGTGGATGATTTTTAAATTTTATATTTCCAAAAACAAGCTGGTAGATCGCACGCTACACCAGAAACTAGCTGGTAGATCGCACGCTACACCAGACACGAGTTGGTAGATCGCACGCTACACTAGCACCCAAAATATATATAGTGTAATTATGTAAAAAACCTAATAAGCTGGTATTAATATAAGAATAATAGGATTAATTATAATTATAAATTAATAGTATAATGCTAATAAATTAAACATAAGATATTTATAAATAATATAGCGTATTACGATAAGATTCTATAATCATACATCATTACAGTAAATAATTTTGATAGTTACATTAGAGCTAAAAACGCTAATTTAGAATATGATTAGAAAAAAATACAAAATACAAAAATAATAAAGGAGTTAAGTTAAAATATAAGTATTAACATAATAATAAGTATAGGCTAGAAATTAATAGTTAGAATAATAGGGTGACGTAATATTATAGGTTATGGGTTATATTGGCAGTCCAAGGGCAAGGGACTCCGGACGAAAACATGGTAGGAGGCGTCGTAACATATTATAAAAACGACAACGGTGTAACTATAGTAAACACATCTGCAGAGTCGACCGACGAAATGGAATTTCCAGCCACAATACAAAATGATTGCGGATTAGAATCATTACAAATAAAATGTACCACAAAACAGGATCCATCATGGGGAAAAACAGCATAACTAAATGAATCTGCAACTTTTTATCTAGTTAAGTCGTGTGTAGCGTACACAAATAACCAAACAAGCAAGCCAATAGAACTCCCACAAACATACAGTTTCATAAAATTCGTATTACCTATTAAACAACACGGAACAATCTGGCAACGAGGCGGTTGGAAAAATACAAATTGCAGCTTTAAACGAGACCAATACTGACGCGTCCGGCAATAAAACTGATAACTTCAGACACGAAAAAAACGCAGCAGAACAGACCACAGTAAGTGCGTCAACTACGTCGAGTATATTAGGGGAGATTGGTAATAAAATCAAAAACACACAAGACCCACAAAAAATTAACGACGTGAAAAACACAGTAACAGAACAGAGCAATATAAGTTGTCACATGCGGGATGAATAGGTACATTTCCCCAGCCCCCCAATTTTTAATTTTTAATTTTTTTTTCACCATTCGTTTGTAGCTGGTTTGTATTGGTTTGTAATCTAATTTTTTCGTTTGTAGAGATTTAGTTTTTTTTTTTAAATCAAAATTTTGGTGGGGGGGCTGGGAAAATGCCCAAATTTTGAATTTTGAATTTTTTTTTTACCATTCATTTGTAGCCGGTTTGTATTGGTTTGTAATCTAATTTTTTCGTTTGTAGAGATTTAGTTTTTTTTTAAAGTCAAAATATTGGTTCGGGGGCTGGGGAAATTCCCAAGTTTGGAATTTTCATATAATTTAAATTTTTAATTCAACCAGGCTTTCATTCTATTTAGATTTTTCAATAAAATATGGTTTTTTATTCAAATTAATTTCTTTTTTATTCATATACCTAAGACTTTTTTTAAACCGATTTAGGATTTTTTTTCAACAAGGATTTTTTATTTAATTTAGATATATCAATAAATAATGGTCTTTTATTCAAATTATTTTTTTTATTCCTATTAGACTTTTTTATCCAATTTAGATTATTTTATCCGATTTAAGAATGTTTTTTACTTAACTGTTTTTTATTCAAATCAGTTTTTCTATTCAAATTAGACTTTTTTTTTTTTATCTAATTTGGGTTATTATTAAGCAAGGATTTTTTATTTAATTTAAATTTTTCAATAAAAATAGTTTTTTATTCAAATTAATTTTTTTTTCATTCATAAAAGACTTTTTTCTGATTTAGTTTTTATTTTAAATCAAATCTAAATCGGATAAAAAGTTCCAAATTAGATAGAAAAAATTCTTATATGAATGAAAAAAAATGAATTTGAATAAAAAACCATTTTTATTGAAATATTTAAATTAAATAAAAATATCCTTGTTTAAAAATAATCCAAATTAGATAAATAAAAGTCTGATTTGAGTAAAAAACAGTTAAGTAAAAAACAATCCTAAATCGGATAAAAAATCTAAATTGTATACCATTCGTTTGTAGCTGGGTTGCATTGGTTTGTAATCTAATTTTTATCGTTTGTTGAGATTTAGTTTTTTTTTTAAATCAAAATTTTGGTGGGAGGCTGGGGAAATGCCCAAGTTTGGAATTTTTATTTAATTTAGATTTTTTATTCAACCAGGCTTTTATTCTATTTATATTTTTCAATAAAAAATTGTTTTTTATTCAAATTATTTTTTTTTTTCGTATAAGAATTTTTATCCGTTTTAGGATTTTTTTTTCAACAAGGATTTTTTATTTAATTTAGATATATCAATAAAAATGGTTTTTATTCAAATTAATTTTTTTTCATTCATATA
>NC_042493.1:36442053-36442572 GCF_005508785.2 Acyrthosiphon pisum | reverse complement strand
TGGCGTTAAAAAATCTTTAATCGGTTTAAAAAAAGTCTTAGGTATATGAATAAAAAAAAATTAATTTGAATAAAAAACCATTTTTAATTGAAAAATCTATATAAAATAAAAAATCTAAATTAAATAAAAATTCCAACTTGGGAATTTCCCCAGCCCCCCCCCCACCAAAATTTTGATTTAAAAAAAAAACTAAATCTCTAAAAAACGAAAAAAATTAGATTACAAACTAATACAAACCGGCTACAAAAGAATGGTGAAAAAAAAAATTAAAAATTAAAAATTGGGGGGCTGGGGAAATGCACCTGGGATGAATCACACAGTGAGCAAAAACACAACGACCTTGAAGAAACTACAGAGTACTCCATACCGGGCCACAACGCATCGGACGGAACAGATGACGGAATTATAAATATGATCATACCGACACAGCTAGCGGGAAATAAAATAAAATCGCGATATAGTTACGTAATAAGCATAATTCTAGGATCACTATTACTCGCCTTATTAATGTTAATAGTA
>NC_042493.1:36433628-36441953 GCF_005508785.2 Acyrthosiphon pisum | reverse complement strand
AGCGTAATTTATAAATTTAAGTTCGTCAATAGGCATAGATATAGATATATGGTAGACGGAATAGCAGGGCCTCTGGAAATAGTAAGGGAAACGGAACTTAATAGCGGTAGTGTTTAATTTCGAAAAAAACAAATAAAGAATTAAGTTAAGTATTAGGCATTAAGTAAAAAAGAAAAAATATAAAGAAATAAATAAAAATAAAATTATGTATAGTAGTAAATAAACAATAACAAATACACTAAATAAATTAATAACAACCATACACAGACAAATTTTTTTTTCTCGCTCGTTCCTAAACTAATAAAGATATAATAATATTATGACAGCACTACATCTAGTTGGGGGGTGTTTGACCCATTTTTATGAGTAGCCGCTGACACACTAAATAGACGGACAGATTCAAAACTGTACCAGATGTTGTATGACAGTGTAGTACAATATTACAACACTATATATTCTAATTTCACGCGTTATTATATGTAGGTTAATGGTTGTTATGGTGGCACGGGGACAACTACCATACGCAATCGAAGAGTTCGAGAATCAAACAAGTGTTTTCTACAAAAATTGTGGAGACGTAAAGGTGCGATTCCTATATACGCGTCTAAAGACGCGCGGCAGCGCGGCGTGGTTCTAATTTCAGCCGCGCCGCCCTAGATAGCGTGTTATTAAGTTTAACCGATTCCTACGGCAACCGCTCGGATACCAGTCAAGCGCCGCACACTTATAAAATATATTTTTAATTGTTATTTTTAATACGTTATTTTTTTAAAAATTATTTTGTGTTGCAAATTAAAATTAAAATGCCACCAAAATCACAAACGTTATTTTCTGTGGAGGATGATATAAAACTGGCGGAGTTAGTAAGCAAGCACCCTAGTGTGTATGACTTAAAACACAAATTTTACAAAAATGTGTGTGTGAAGGAGAATGCGTGGACACAGATAGCCGAGAAAATGGAGAAGAATGGTAAGTATACTCGGGCCGACGAGAGAACGCTTTTGGGCGGCGACCAAAATTCGTCCGATCTCGCGCATTCCCACCACCTAACCTTCCTAAACGCTGGCCGCCGTCAACTCTAGCCGCCGCCACCGTCGCCGCTACCGTCGCGGCCGCCGTCACCGCCGCTGGTCACGCGTAGCTAGTGGGAGAATTTACTGCGGCGCCTAGGTGGTAGAGTGGGAGAAATTTGGGTACGAAACCACGGAGATCCGTCATTTGGATGCGCCAACGAGTAGCGTTCTCTCGCCGGCGCGAGTATAGTTCATAACTTGTCATATAATAATAAATTAATATTAATAAAAATTATTATTAGAATAATACTTGTAATAATGCTAGTAATAATAATAGTAAGTACCTACCTTTTTTTTTTTTTTTTTTTTTTCATGGTATCGCAGTCAGGGAGGGAAAGAGGTTTCCCCATTACTGCCTCCCTGACCACATCATTTATTTCAATAAATAACATCACAACAAATAAACATTAATTAAATAATAAACATTAATAAACATTAATTAAATAACAAAACATGGGGGCCTCTAACCACCCTGATTGGCCGTTTCAGCCCACAACAAATAAACTTAACAACTACTGGTTCTGTATTCTCATTTGGTGCTGGCGCTGCCTCTCCAATTCTTCTTTCCCGGAGAGAATGGTCTCCACCATCTGTTGAAAGAGTTCCGTGTGTCTCTTTGAAGCCTCAATTAACCTTCCCCGTTGGGATGGTTGTTCCGGGAGCTCTTGTTGGTCGGGACCGCACAGGAGGTAGGGAACGTCCTCTGGACCGACTGGATTCCTTAACGCCGCCGCAACGTCCGCTCTTGCCGCATCCCAGAATGGACAGGCGAATAACGTGTGTTCAGCATCATCGAACACGGCTGGACAGTGCACGCACCCCGGATTTTCGGCTTTCCTTCTCCGCCATAGATAGCTCTGAAAGCAGCCATGGCCCGTTAGGGCTTGAGCCATGCGATAACTCACTTCCCTTGGTCCTTGGCTCCACCACCTTCGTAAGTCCGGGATGAGCGCCTTCGTCCACGCGGCTTTGGTGGAGACGTCCCACATCTCCTGCCACTGGCCAATCATTGCATCCTCTTTCTGCTGCTTGGTCAAGACCGCACCTTCGTGCCTGAGAGCATTGGCGCGTTTGCGGACGACTGCCTGCAGCGTGACTGGCGGCATCCTTGCCAAAACAAGAGCAGCCATGTCTGAAACTGTTCTATAGCATCTCGCCACTCTGAGGGCAGCGCACCTTTGACTCTGGAGCATCAGGTTCCTGTACTTGGCCACGTGCTGAATCTCATCAGCCCACACGTCGGCACCGTACAGCAGGCGGCTGTGTACCACACTCATCAGCAGACTGCGCTTGGACTGGGCTGGACCACCTACGTTTGGCATTAGCCTGCCGAGCGCAGAGGCGGCTTTCCTCGCGCCCGTCGTCACTGACTCCACGTGATCGCCGAAGGAGAGGCGGGTGTCCAAATTGACGCATAGATATCTTACCGCCCTTTTGACGGCTACCGAGCACCCGTCTATGTGCAGTACTGGATCCCGATAAACATACTTCTTTGTTAGAACCACGCACTCTGATTTTTCTGGGGCGAGCCGCAATCGATTCTCTGCCATCCACTCGCAAATCATCCTGAGAACAGGGTTCACCAACTGTTCGATTAGATCCGCATTGTGGGCCACCGCCACCACCGCCACATCGTCCGCGAATGCGACCAGTTTGTTTCCGTCAGGTACTGGAAGTCTGAGCACTCCATCGTAGAACAGATTCCACAGTGTTGGGCCCAGCACCGAGCCCTGAGGAACGCCACAGGTGACGGGGAGGCGGTCGTTGTCCCCTATTAACAATTCCCTGTTCTCCATAAATGATCTTAGGATGTTCAACAAGTAGTTCGGGGTCGCACAGCGGCGTAGTGCCGCGTCGATTAGACTCCACGGAGCTGTATTAAAAGCGTTTTTAACGTCGATCGTAACCAGGACACACAAGTCTCTGTTTTGGACCGGGCCGCTGCCCGCAGCTTTGGCCACATTCAGAACTTGGTGGATGGCGTCTACGGTGGATCTCGACCGCCTGAAGCCAAATTGGAGATCACTCAACGCACCAGCACTGTCGATGTGATGGGTCAACCTCTCCAGGAGCAGCCTCTCTAAGACCTTGCCGGACCCGTCCAGCAGGCTGATCGGACGATAGCTCGACGGTTCGTTCCTAGGTTTCCCTTTGCCCTTGTGCAGTAACACCAGCTTGGCGCATTTCCACGGCTTGGGAAAATACCCCTCCGAGAGGCAGGCGTTATAGCAGTCTACAAACACTTCCGGGAACTTCTTAAAGGTTGTTTTGATGATCTCGTTCGGTATATAGTCGGGTCCTGGTGCCTTGCCCATCGGCAACCTGCCGACAACCCTCGCCACTTCGTCACTGGTAAACAGTGGTATGCCTAGCGGCACCTCGGGTAGTATGACAGATAGGGCTGTCTCTCCGCTTGATGTCGGTATGCTTTCCCAGTCTGTCACTGGTTCCGGAGGAAATAATCCACGAGCCACGCTTCTTCTGACTGTGTGGTCCATTGCCGGTGATCGGCGGCCTAGCCTCTTGGTGACCAGCCTGTAGGGGACTCCCCAGGGGTCGTTATCTACTGATCGACATAGCTCCGACCAGCTTCTCTCTTGTGCCTTGCGAATCTCCGTTTTGAGTTCCGTACGTGCTTTCCTATAAGCGTCAAGTTCGGCCTCCCGGGTTCCCCTGTCCGATCTGCGGCCGGCACGCTGGTAAGCTCTCCTCGTTGCAATTGCAGTCCTGCGAAGGGGACAGCCTTCCTTGCCTCGAACGCCGACCTGGGTGGCATGGAGGCATCGCACGTGACGGAGAGTAAGGCTCCGAGTCGCTCTGCGTGCACCGAAGAGAGTGCTTCAGATGATGGTAAACGTGGCGGTCCAGACAGTTCGAAGAACAATTCGGCTGCTGCCGGATTGAATTTTTTAACTGACCAGCCCGGTGCCCTAGCTCTCGTGGTGTGACTCATGGTTTTTTGCGCTGCTCGTGACGAGACAAGGTATTCTATGTACAGATGATCACTTGCCGAGTAGATGTCCTCGAGTACCGACCAGTCAGTGACGAGCTGGCGGCCGCCGGATGGAAAGCGTTCAGCGTGACATCGATAATTGAGGCACAATTTGCCCGCCTAAAGGTAGGCTTAGAACCGACGTTGCATATTGTTAGACCCAGCGACGCAGCGAAGTCCGACAGCATAGATCCTCTGGTGTCTATCCTCGTTGAGCCCCATTCCGGGGAATGAGAATTAAAATCACCAGCAACAATCAGGTTCATTGGTGTTCTCGGCTGATGCGAGATCGAATATTCCAGTCGGCCCAGGAACAGGTCGTATTCTTGGACTGAGCAGTTTGGAGTGCAGTAGCAGCTGTACAGCAGTACATCACCCAGCCACACCCAAACGAAGCCTACGCCCACTCCTTGCTCGTCCAGGATCACGTCCGAGGAGTTTGCTGCAAATACGGCGCATTTCTTGTCCAGGCTTCCTACCCAGTGGTCAGAGTCACCCATCGGCCTGTTGTATTCGCACAAGACAGCGATGTTCGACCGTCGTTCTGCCATCGTCTGCAGGAGTAGCTGCTGGGCCGTCCAACTGTTGTTCAAGTTGACTTGAATGACTCCAGTCCCCTTGGCCGCGCTCATTTCCGGGCTGGAGCTTCCACCGCCAGGGACCTGGCAAAAGCACTAACTGCGGATTCCAACGCGTTGCAGGCAGCTACCTTGTGACCTGACTCACCGCAGCGTCTGCAGCATTGCGTTCTGTCCGGGCCGGAACACTCCTTCGCTGTGTGGCCGGAACAAAAACAGCGGAAACATCTTTGCTTCTGGTCAGCGAGCCTGACTCGGCAGCTGATCATGCCAACGCGGAGCCGCCCAGAATTGAGTAGCTCGCGTGACGGTCCGACCGGTAGCGATACCAACACCGACTGGGAGCCCCCGTATCTTTTCCGAAGACCGAAGACTTTGAGTTGCTCCGATGGAACGCCGGTGACGGAGGCCGCGGCTTCAGCCACCTCTTCAGCAGTTGACCACTGATCGAGGTCCCTGACTTCGACCATGACTCTCTGCTGGAGCATGCGCACTTCCACCTCGGAGCCCGCAGAGCGGGAGATCTCTGCACGCACCGCCTCGAACTGCGCTGTGTCGCCGCGGACTTCGATGAGTAAGGCGCCTGACTTCGCCTGCCTCATGCCAGTAATGCTATCACCAATTACTTCGCGGTTGACGCCGCCACGAATCTTCGTGGCTAGCGCCGGAAAATCAGCTGAGTTGACATCCACAATAATTGCCTGTGGGCGCGCGCGAACTCGCGGGTTGGCCTTAGTCGTGTTCTCCCTGCCTTTCGCATCATTTGATTGCTCCCCTTGCGTTTGGAAGTTTTTCTTTCTCGCCGTCTTCTTCTTCACTACCTCAGTCCACGCGGCCGCGGTGACCAATGCCTCCTCCGAGTCCTCCGCCAGCTGTTGTCGTCCCTGAGTCCGTTTCGTAGTGCCTGTATGCCCCTCCGGCTTCCTGTCGACAAGTTGCCTAACCGCTTTGCTGAGCTCACCCACCTCGGATCTCAGCGAGCTGAACTCCGTGGCCAGGTTGTCGGCCAAGGGTGAATCTTTGCCGCCGACGTTGGATGCCTCCCCGTTCGCCTTGTTTTCCTCTTCCTTTTTGGCGATTTTCTTAAGTTCACTTTTTAATTCGTTGTATGCTATGATAACGCTCCTCTTGCTTCCTTCTAAAGCACGCACTACGTCCAACAGCTCCTTTACAACCTAACCTAACCTAACCTAACCTAACCCGCAAATAGATACAAATAAATATTTTAAAAATTTTAATCAGTTAGCTGAAGATGCTAAAAAACTGAAAGAATTATCTAAAATGTACAACGATACCAAAATATTTGTAAATCCGGACCATCATTTTATTATAGTTTATATTATAATCATCTTAATAATAATTGTAAGTCTGTACATGTTGATTAAATATAAGTGTAATCTACCCCGACTCTACAGACCGGAAGTAGCAGAGTGTGTGCAACCCATACACTCCCCTACAACTTATAAAAGTTTCAGAGCATCGGAACTCACGGATGAGGTGAAACATGGTGGTCATTAGACCCCCATGCTTCATGTAGTCCGGGGGTGTTGTGAACCCCTGTCTGTATGCTATACGCAGTATGAGATATAGTAATAGTATAATATAGTATAGTGTGTAAGCATATTAATGTGTGAACAGACAGAGTCACACGGTCTTAAGGAATTCGCTGTGTGGACAGTTTTGAGCCCGAGCGAGCCCCTACCGTATCTCGCTGTCTGTGTAATATTCAGTGTAGTCCTGGCAGACCATCGAGCAGAGCCTCTGTTGTTTTCTTAAGTCTAATAATTATTCTGTACAACTAAATTTCTTTTAAAATTGATTATATTAATAAAGTATTAGTGATAACTCAAACACCTCGTATTTATTTACTAACGAACAAACTCGGTTGTGGAGACGTCCATACACATGCTACCACTTGTTTCCAACTGTTTTTCAATCCTCGAAGCATGACCACATACATTTTTTTCTCTAAGACTATTCAAATTATTACCCAAAGTTGCATAACCAACAAACTTACCAACGTTTTTATCAAAATCAAGTTGTTCACTGATCTGCATTTCATCATATGATAGAATACAAAATCTGTCCATTGGGTCCATGGTTTCCACTTTAAATTTAAGTAATTCAATGACATCCTTAAAAATCCCAAAATCTAAATCCCAAAGTCTTGGATTCGTCGCATTATTGTACTATATGCGGGCAATGGATAACCCGAATTTCGAAGATATTCATATACATGGACCGATAGGGCAAATCTGAATTTGAGACCCTGTCAGAGCATATTTTAACATACAAAGTACGTGGCACTAGTGCCCCCCAGTGACGGTTGAATGCTCCCCAGTGGTGGGTAATCGTGCCACTAACCAATACATTCTCATAACGAGGAACGACCGATGGCAATGTCTATTATTAGTATTATTATGTTATACAATACATATAAAGAACATAAAACTATTTTAAGCTTTCGACTATTGTATAGTTTATCTCATATTATAATATAATAAACAATAATATTTTATTGAATGTATAGAACATGTCACATGCACGCAATTATAACTTTGCTATGCCCGGAATTGTTTATATATAAATAAATTGATATAGATATAGATGTATACAAAAATAATACACGTAATTTTAACAATGTTATCAATTTCTTCGGAAGTCGTCGAGCGACGAGCGTCATTGTCTTTATAAATTGATGGCTAGGTGGGAATAACGTGCTATGGCCTATGTTACTATACATTTCTGATTTTATACTTATTAGTTATTTGCGTCCTGACCGTCCTGTGCGGCTGTGCTCCTGATTTTAAAGGCACGCGATCCAGTGACCGTCGAGACCATTACACTGTACAGGTACATTTTATATTACGTTTACCTATACAATTATTTAGGAGCTTACAGATACGACTATACGGGTACCGGGGTACAGACGTCTGACGTACAGACGTACAGTGTTAGTTATTTATATTATACTTTAATACTTTATAGATAATATCAGTAACAAAACATAGAAAGCTTGTAGACCATCGCGGTCGTGTGCTGGTGTAATCATTACTCGTATAGTCGTATGACGTATGTAATATAGTTTATTCTGCCACAGTGCCGCGTACCCAGGTATTAAACAAATATTATAAGTTTAATCGTATCATTAGACGCGCGTATTAATTGTTATTGTTTTAACTGTAATTTATTTTATATAATTAATACTTTATTTCTTTATTCCGCCACGTTTCGTACGCCACGCCGCGTGTTCCGTGGTGTTTTTTACACCAGTATAGCTCATCCTTATTTGAAACAATGAAAAATTAGGAGCTTGCGTTTTTATTAATTCCGCGTTTGTCCGCAAAACGCGGGTTGGCTTACGTTTTTCGCCGCGGATTTATTACGCGATTAAAACGCGGCGAATCACATCCGTCGTGTATAGCTACTCCGATATAAATCAATGCATTTTGAAAATTCGACGGAAAACGCCGTGGATTACGCAGCGTTTGAAACGCGGTGGAATACCTAAGGGGATTGGTGGCAGCAGGCGTGTATTCAGAATTTTATTTCGGGGAGGGCTGATCAAATTTTTAAACATCGTCATATAGTAAAATAAAATTATTTTTAAAGCCCTCCGGCTCATTGAATTTTTATGAAAAAAAATATATAAATATAATAATAAGAGAAATTTTTATAAATA
>NC_042493.1:36423925-36433578 GCF_005508785.2 Acyrthosiphon pisum | reverse complement strand
AAATAGTAGTAGGAAGTTGCTCGTGTTCGACAAACGCTTCAGGTAAATACATTTTTTGCCTGAACATTGCAGCTTTCAAGTTTTTTAACAAATGACAAGGGTCAGGAATGGTAAATATATCATGACCATTATAGGAAAAACAGTTACTACGAACTCCATTTTTTGAAGCATGAATGTTTAATGAAGTCCATAAACTCCTATTTCTGCCATCTAAATCTGATGAAAGTGCAACGACTCGAAGACCACTTGACTCAACAGTGGTGATACAGTCTAGCATGAAATCATGTAAAAGTCTAGAATCAATTGTTTCTTTACGAGTTACATGACATGTGTTGTGAACCCCAGAAAATCCGAACCTGCACGCAATACTAAAAATGCCAGAAACCTAACCTAACCTTTTTTTTTTTTTTTTTTTTTTTTTTCCATGGTATCGCAGTCAGGGAGGGAAAGAGGTTTCCCCCATTACTGCCTCCCTGACCACATCATTTATTTCGATAAATACTTCACAACAAATGTAACAATATTTTAAAATTACAATACCTGGGGGCCTCTAACCACCCTGATCGGCCGTTTCAGCCCACAACAGTTATCAACACAACAAGATATAAACGTTATTTAAATACAAAAACTTTGGGGGCCTCTAACCACCCTGGTTGGCCGTTTCAGCCCACAACAAATAAACTTAACTAATGGTCATGAATACGCATTTGACGCTGGGCGCTGTCTCTCCAGTTCTTCCTTCTCGGATAGAATGGTCTCCACCATCTGATGAAACAGTTCCCCATGCCTCAGTGATGCCGCAGTTAACCTTCTCCGCAGGGACGGATCCTCTGGAAGCTCTTGGGGGTCAGGGCCGCACAGGAGGTATAGAACGTCATCTGGACCAACTGGGTTCCTTAGCGCCGCTGCAACTTCCGTTCTTGCTGCATCCCAGAATGGACAAACGAATAGAGTGTGTTCTGCATCGTCGAACACGGCCGGGCAGTGAACGCACCCTGGGTTCTCGGCTTTCTTCCTACGCCACAGATAGCTCTGAAAGCAGCCATGACCCATTAGGGCTTGGGCCATGTGGTAGCTTACTTCCCTCGGTCCATGCCTCCACCATCTACGCAGATCTGGGATGAGCGACTTCGACCATGCAGCTTTGGTGGAGACATCCCACATCGACTGCCATTCACCGATTACGAGGTCCTCCTTCTGTTGGTTTGTCAAGACCGCACCTTCGTGCCTGTGAGCGGTGGCACGCTTTCGCACGACCGCCTGCAGAGTGACTGGCGGCATCCTTGCCAAGACAAGAGCGGCCATGTCGGAGACAGTTCTGAAACATCTCGCGACTCTGAGGGCAGCGCACCTGGCTTCTCTGGCTCTGGAGTAACAGGTTCCTGAACTTGGCCACGTGCTGCACCTCGTCTGCCCAAACATCGGAGCCGTACAGCAGACGGCTGTGTACCACGCTCATTAGCAGGCTGCGCTTGCACTGGGCTGGACCACCTACATTCGGCATCAGTCTGCCAAGCGCTGAGGCGGCTCTCCTCGCGCCAGATGTCACCGATTCTACGTGTTCGCCGAAGGATAGGCGGGTGTCCAACTGGACTCCTAGGTACCTTACCGACCTTTTGACGGCTACCGGGCACCCATCAATGTGCAACACTGGATCCCGGAAAGAGTGTTTCTTTGTGAGAACCACACATTCCGATTTTTCGGGGGCGAGTCGTAGGTGATTCTCCGTCATCCACTCGCAGATCGTGCAGAGGACAGGGTTCACCAATTGCTCCATCAGCTCCGCATTGTGGGCCACCGCCACCACCGCCACATCGTCCGCGAATGCGACGAGTTTGACTCCTACAGGCACTGGGAGCCTCAGCACTCCATCGTAAAACAGGTTCCACAATGTTGGGCCCAGCACCGAGCCCTGTGGGACGCCACAGGTGACGGGGAAGCAGTCGTTGTCCCCGATTAACAGTTCTCTGTTCTCCATGTACGACCTGAGGATGTTTAGCAAGTAGTCCGGAGTCCCGCAGCGGCGTAGTGCCACGTCGATTAATCGCCACGGAGCTGTGTTGAAAGCATTTTTCACGTCAATCGTCACTAAGACACACAGGTCTCTATTTTGGACTGGGCCGCTGCCCGCAGCTTTGGCCACGTTCAGGACTTGGTGGATAGCGTCAACGGTGGATCTCGATCGCCTGAAGCCGAATTGGAGATCGCTTAACGCACCCACGCTGTCGATGTGAGGGATTAGCCTCTCCAGGAGCAACCTCTCTAGCACCTTGCCGGAGCCGTCCAATAGGCTGATTGGGCGGTAGCTCGAAGGCTCGTTCCTCGGTTTCCCTTTGCCCTTGTGCAGTAACACCAGCTTGGCGCACTTCAATGGGGTGGGAAAAGACCCCTCGGAGAGGCAGGCGTTATAGCAGTCCACAAACACTTCCGGGAACTTTTCGAAGGTTGTTCTGATAATCTCGTTGGGAATGAGGTCAGGACCAGGTGCCTTTCCCGCCGGCAGTTTTCCGACAGTCCTAGCCACTTCGTCAGTGGTGAACAGTGGTATACCTGGCGGCGCCTCGGGAAGTATGACCGGTAGAGCCATCTCACCACCCACTGCTGGTATACTTTCCCAGTCTGTCCTTGGTGATAGAGGGAATAGACCGCGAGCCACGTTTACTCTCACCGCATGGTCCATTGCCGGTGTTCGGCGGCCTAATCTCTTGGTGACCAGTCTGTAGGGGACTCCCCAGGGATCATTGTCTACTGAACGGCACAGCTCCGACCAGCTTCTCTCTTGTGCCTTGCGGATCTCCGTTCTCAGGTCAGATCGCGCTTTCTTGTGGGTTTCCAGCTCGGCCTCCCGGGTTCCCCTCCCCGATCTGCGGCCGGCGTGCTGGTACGCTCTCCTCGCGGCAATTGCGGTCCTGCGAAGCGCGGCGATGTCATCGCTCCACCAATGGACGGCTCTCCTAGCTTCGAACGTCGACCTAGGCGGCATTGAGGCGTCACAAGTGGCGGAGAGTAGGGCCCCTAAACGCGTTACGTGTTCCGAAGCGGGTGCTGCAGATGACAGTGGTCTCGACGGACCAGACAATTCGAAGAACAATTCAGCCGCAGCCCGATTGAACTTTTTAATTGACCAGCCCGGAGCCCTGTTTATCGTTGTCTGGTTTGTGGATTCTTGCGCTGCTCGCAGGGAAACGTGATATTCGATGTACAAGTGATCGCTTGCCGAGTAGGAGTCCTCCAGTACCGACCAGCCAGTGACTAGTTGACGGCCGCGGGAGGGAAAGCGTTCCATCGTGACGTCAATGATTGATGCTGCGTTTGCCCTTCTAAAGGTGGGCCTTGAGCCGACGTTGCATAAAGTTAGATCCAGCGACGTGGCGAAGTCCGACAGCATGGCTCCTCTGTTGTCTAGTCTCGCTGAGCCCCACTCAGGGGAGTGAGAGTTAAAGTCCCCTGCAACAACCAGGTTCCCAGGTGTTCTTGACTGCTGCGCGATCGAAAGTTCCAGTCCGCCCAGGAACAGGTCTTACTCTTGGATCGTGCAGTTCGGAGTGCAGTAGCAACTGTACAGTAGTACATCGCCCAGCCTCACCCAGACGAAGCCTGCGCCCGCTCCTTGCTCGTCCAGGGTCAAGTCCGAGGAGTTTGGAACAAACACGGAGCATTTCCTGTCTAGGCTTTCTGCCCAGTGATCAGAGTCACCCATCGGCCGGTTGTGTTCTGACAGAACTGCGATGCTCGATCTGCGTTCTGCCATAGTCTGCAGCAGAAGCTGCTGGGCCGTCCAACTGTTGTTCAAGTTGACTTGAATAACTCCGCACCCCTCGGCCGCGCTCATTTCCGGGCTGGAGCTTCCACCGCCAGGGACCTGGCAAAAGCACTAACTGCGGATTCCAACGCGTTGCAGGCTACCTTGTGACCTGACTCACCGCAGCGTCTGCAGCATTGCGTTCTGTCCGGGCCGGAACACTCCTTCGCTGCGTGGCCGGAACAAAAACAGCGGAAACATCTTTGCTTCTGGTCAGCGAGCCTGACTCGGCAGCTGATCATGCCAACGCGGAGCCGCCCAGAATTGAGTAGCTCGCGTGACGGTCCGACCGGTAGCGATACCAACACCGACTGGGAGCCCCCGTATCTTTTTCGAAGACCGAAGACTTTTAGTTGCTCCGATGGAACGCCGGTGACGGAGGCCGCGGCTTCAGCCACCTCTGCAGCAGTTGACCACTGATCGAGGTCCCTGACCTCGACCATGACTCTCTGCTGGAGCATGCGCACTTCCACCTCGGAGCCCGCAGAGCGGGAGATCTCTGCACGCACCGCCTCGAACTGCGCTGTGTCGCCGCGGACTTCGATGAGTAAGGCGCCTGACTTCGCCTGCCTCATGCCAGTAATGCTATCACCAATTACTTCGCGGTTGACGCCGCCACGAATCTTCGTGGCTAACGCCGGAAAATCAGCTGAGTTGACATCCACAATAATTGCCTGTGGGCGCGCGCGAACTCGCGGGTTGGCCTTAGTCGTGTTCTCCCTGCCTTTCGCATCATTTGATTGCTCCCCTTGCGTTTGGGAGTTTTTCTTTCTCACCGTCTTCTTCTTCACTACCTCAGTCCACGCGGCCGCAGTGACCAATGCCTCCTCCGAGTCCTCCGCCAGCTGTTGTCGTCCCTGAGTCCGTTTCGTAGTGCCTGTATGCCCCTCCGGCTTCCTGTCGACTAGTTGCCTAACCGCTTTGCTGAGCTCACCCACCTCGGATCTCAGCGAGCTGAACTCCGTGGCCAGGTTGTCAGCCAAGGGTGAGTCTTTGCCGCTGACGTTGGATGCCTCCCCGTTCGCCTTGTTTTCCTCTTCCTTTTTGGCGATTTTCCTCACTTCATTTTTTACGTCG
This sequence comes from Acyrthosiphon pisum, assembly GCF_005508785.2. NCBI lineage: Eukaryota > Metazoa > Arthropoda > Insecta > Hemiptera > Aphididae > Acyrthosiphon > Acyrthosiphon pisum. Next base: position 36,428,699 of record NC_042493.1, on the reverse strand, counting down.
TTGTATGCTATGATAACGCTCCTCTTGCTTCCTTCTAAAGCACGCACTACGTCCAACAGCTCCTTTACCGCCGCCTTCACCGTGTCCGAGCGTATTTTATCCTTGGCTGTCTCCAGCTCCTCAGCTTTCTTGAGCATTAGCTTCACGCCACCGTCGTGGGCGCTCAGGGTCTGCCCTAGGTTGCTAAGAGCCGGGTATATTGACTCCGTGAAACTCATGACTAAGCAAGAGACGTGTCGCAGTGGGCCAAATCCAAAGGTATCAGCCCCTTGCTCATCGACTCCGAGCCGTTGCTTGCAGTTGTGGGAACACGCAGGTTCCGAAATTCGGCCAATACTGCACCCTCGATATTTCCACCCCTAGTGGGGGGATCTGGCCGGGTCCGGGACAGAATGTGCAGGAACTTCCAAGGAAGCCTTTCCGATCAGGCGCGGGGGCCTAGCCCCATTTGCCCGGTCGCAGCGAGTTTTGCCGCCCCTTAGCCTTGTTTCCCCTATATCTCAGCCCCTGGGGGGGGCTAGAGGGTTCGGGTCTTCGGGGTCATATCCGCAGCCGGCCTGGTAGGTCGGTGGGTTTTGGGAGGGCAAAATTTTTTTCCCGAGACTCTCAGACCAATATTTGCCGAGATATTATCAAAAAACGAAAAACGTGGGGGGGAGGGGGGGGCTTATGTTCCCTATGGTGGAAACGTACGCGGTGCTCCCCGAAAACGTGTTTGCCGTTTACCCCACTTCTCTCCGACGCGTAAAAAATGACTTACTGTCAAAATATCTTTGCCTCCATGATGGAGGTAAATTAAGGTAGGTTAAGTACCTACCTATTAATATTAAATAATAATAACAGAAATTTAAAAACATAGGTTAGGTATGCTTTTACCTAGATATTTTGTAAGTACTTTATAATATTATAGGTTACAGTTAAATTAATATACTAGTAGGTACAATTGCACACACAACACTATAAATTATAAAATTTTTTTTCAATTAATATCAGTTTGTCGGACTTGGTGATTTTGCCATTCAACAGCTCCTTGTGGACTATTAAAGAACTGTTTAAATTCATCTCTGACATTGAATCCCTCAAAATTAGTGTATCCTCCTGATCTGGAAAGTGAAATCATATTCCTAGAAGGTGGTGGCTCATTTGTATCAAAGTTGTAAAAACAATACCCTTTATTTTCTAAATATCGATCACGTTAAAGATTATGAAGACAGCATGATGATAATACAAGATAATCTACAGTTTCTGTTTTAAGAGATATAGGTGTATAAAAGACTCGAAAAACTTGACTTAAAAGTCCAAAACTATTTTCTGATGTTCTTCTAGCACGAGAAAGTCTGTAATTAAATACGGTTTTTTCGTAATCATCACGTACTTCGTACATACGCATCATATGAGGTTCTAGACGGAATGCTTCGTCCCCTTCTTTGCCGTATGCACCAACATCCACAAATATAAATTTACAATTTGCATCGACGATTGCAAGTAGCACAATTGAAAAAAAGTCTTTATAGTTGAAAAACAACGAGCCACTTTTTCCCGGAGCAAAAATTCTGATGTGCTTTCCATCTATGGCACCAACACAGTTTGGAAAATTCCATTTAATCCAAAAATCCATGGCAATTTCTTTTAGATTTTCTTTTGTCGGAGGTGGTAATAAAATAGGTGTTAGTCTTTCACTTAAACTTTTTAAAACTAATCTAATGATACGGCTAATATAACTTTGTGAAATCCTAAATGAAAACGCTAGTGATCTAAAAGATTCACCCGTTGCCATGTACCTAAAAAAGTAAAAAGAATAAGATTTAATGATTTGTAAAATATGTAGATAAAATTTACAAAATATTTAAATTTAATTAATACTTAAAAATCTATTCAAATTGGATGCCAAAACCATGCATTTGTTAGTATGTTATATACCTATACTATATATTTACAAGTATATTTTCTCTTTAGATTTTACGATATTATTTAGGAACTTACATACCGAGTCTTCATAACAGGTAATACCTAGATTAGATTACTACCTATTAGTGTCTTGTACTCTGATCATAAGTAAAAACATATTACGATTCACGTCTACTTATCTCATTACGTATAATACTTTGTATTAGGTAGGTATATCTAATTGGTAATCAGCGATATTCGAATATCCACTATTATCGGTTTGCTCTTATCTGTGAAACTTTTATTTTCATTTAATTTGTCAATATTCAATTTGATGACCGTGACGTACCCAAACAAATACTGTGTTTTACATGTTATACAATTTTACCACATACAATGTTTGCAATCAAATTAATACAATATTAAATACCTAAGGTACCTAATTGATTACAATACAACACACTATTTATAATTTAATACATGAAAATGCGGGCAGGTGTGTGTTGATCTTCTGTACAGTAGGTTACAAGTTGGTCACTGTAATGTGGGGTGGCGTTAATATATGCTGGATAATCAATTACAAAAAAAAGGAAAGTGAAATATCTCAAAATGTATTTGCATACTCTAGTAAAAAACCACTTGAAGTCATAAATAAAGTTAAAACAACAATCAAGGTATCAGATCATGAAGAAATAGTAGACATATTCGTGGTAAAAGGTAATAATCAATCATTACTTGGGTATGAAACGTCAGTAAAGTTTGGACTTTTAAAAAATGGTTTAAACATAAATGAAATAACGTCAAAAATCACTCGATACAAAAGTAAATACCCAAATCTGTTCATTGGGATTGGTAAATTAAAAGGAAAACAAGTTCAACTTCACATAAACGAAGACATCAGCCCAATCGCACAAAAACACAGACGTATTCCAATACACTTGAGAAATAAAGTAGAAAATGAACTTACAAGAGACTTGAAAAGTTAGACATCATTGAAAAAGTGGATGGACCAACACCCTGGGTCTCTCCTATAGTCAAGAAAAATGGAGAAGTCAGAGTATGTGTGGACATGAGAAGACCAAATGCCTCCATCGAAAGAGTGCGTCACGCGACCCCAACCATTGATGATATAATAAGTGCTGTAAATAGGTCAAAAGTGTTTTCAAAATTAGACCTCAATGAAGGATATCACCAGTTGGAGTTGAATTGTGCATCAAGATCTATTACAACATTTAGCACCCACGTTGGCTTAAGACGGTACAAGAGATTGAGTTTTGGAATTGACTCTGCGGCAGAAGTCTTCCAAGACGAAATAAGACAAGTACTTGTTAACATTCCTAATGTGATGACTGATGAACATCAGTGATTACATACTGGTATATGCCAAATCTCAAGATGAACATGACAATATTTTGGAAAAAAGTACTGAATCGATTACAAAAAAAAAGAACTTACTTAAACTATGAAAAATGTCTATTTAGTGTCGAGAAGCTTACATTCTTTGGGATCAGTTCAGTGAACAGGGCGTCAAGATAGATGAAAAAAAAATTGAAGCATTTGTACAACTCAAGCCACCATCAAATGTATCTGAAGTAAGGAGCATACTAGGTATGATAAATTACTGTGACAGATTTATTCCAAACCTAGCAGATAAAACAAGAAGAAAATCTGAGAAATCTTAAGAAATCTGATAACAGCAAACAGAAAATGATTATGGAATAGCACAGAACAAGCAGCATTCGATGATCTCAAAGAAAGTATTGTAAAAAATGTAAGTAACTCCTATTGAGACATACATAAACAAACCGAATTAACTGTTGATGCAGGACCAGAGGACATTGCTGCCATTTTGGCTCAATCACCTAATAATATAATTGCTTGTGCAAGTAAGGCATTGAATCCAGTTGAAAAAAGATACTCGCAGATAGAGAAGGAGATGTTAGCTTCAGTATGGGTGGTTCAAGATGTATAGTTTCAAGGTGGTATATGCATTACGCATTACTAACTGGTAAGACAGCAATTATTTACAAGGAGCTGTTTCTATTTGTTCGTCATGTATTACCCCTGCAATATAATACATTGACAATAATGACTGATTAAGAGATTAGCCAGATAAATAGTATTGCATTAGTATTTCCTGAAAGTACCATTCAAAGTTGCTATTTTCATTATTTCCAGGTAAATTTATTCTTACACTAACTAAATACGATGAAATATTCAAACAGTAAATCATCTAAGAAAATAATATAATAAATATATATAACAATGGAAATATAAGTAAATCATAAGCAGGTAAATCATTTTTGGAAAATATAAATATAGGTACATATTTACTAGGATCAAATTATCAAATTGAAACATTATCTTCATGTTGGTTGACAGTACATTGATTGTTCATTGATTTTAGACAAGGTATTAAATACCAGATTGAAAAACTGGATCATTGACAACTTCTTTTTAGCGAATAATTGTACCAGTTTTAAGATCCTTTTCAGGCTGTAGATAAATTATTATTAAGTATTTATGTTTAAACAATTGTAAGTAGTGACTTAACATAGCCCAAGTACTTATTATTAAATTAGTTGGCATATAGTTTATTATAATATAATATAATGATATAATATAATGATCCAGGTGCGGCTCCAAGGGGGGGGGGGCATAGCTCTCCCAGGCTTTCAAAAATGTTTAATTTCTTAATACATAATATATTTGATGTTTCTCTTTGTAAACATTAAATTATTACAATAGATTTTTGAATTAGATATCAAAAAATTTTAATTTGCCTGAAAAAAACATAATATTATGATCTTAAAAGGACGTGTCACGGAAAAAAATCAATCGAAAAATTCCTTTAAAAATATATTTGCGCGATCAAATAATATGGGTT
>NC_042493.1:36421945-36423618 GCF_005508785.2 Acyrthosiphon pisum | reverse complement strand
ACCCATATTATTTGATCACGCAAAGTATGTTTTATAAGAAAACTGCAGAAAATTACGCTCGTCAAGTGCTGCGCCCGTAAGCAGTGGCAGCGTTCGATACTAGGTGTTCTTACCACCACCCCGCACGCCGTAACGGCAGTACCGCACCATGGTCAAAACAGGTTTCCTATCGCAGCCGAGGGCCCGTACATAGTTTATAAATAAACAGATAAGAAAATGATTATTATATTATTTGTAACAATTATTATTTAATTTGGTTCGATTTTATATTTTGTATTCGTATCCGAATTTTATACAAATAAAAACTATAATTTTGTTCTTCAGTAACTTTACAGTAAAAATACTAGGTATATAAAATATTATAAAAATTGTAGAGTAGAACATTTTTAACAATCGTAAGAAATCCGATTTTTGTTATCGTATTCTAATCGTCCAATATCGCATGGTAAATTAACAATTTTTTTTTTACTCATAACGATTAATTATTTAACTAATTAATAAAAATATAAAAAATTCGATTGTTATAAAAGTTCTTTTCTACAACTTTTATAATAGATATTTTTATTGTAAACCGCTTCAATAAGCCGTATAACTTAAATTACGAAACCATGTTTTTATGCCATACTTTGTTCACTAGGGTGTGGGCGCCTTCTTCATATCCGAATTTTATACAAATAAAAACTATAATTTTGTTTTTTACTTTTTATCGGTTAATTATTTAACTAATGAATAAAAATATAAAAAATCAGGCTTCTTACGAATGTAAAAAAAGTTCTTCTCTAGTCTCTACGACTTTTATAATAGGTAGTTTTGCTGTAAACTATTTTAATAAACCGTATTACTTGAAAAATCGAACTATTTGGGTATGATATAAAAAAGAAACACTCAAAAAACCATTTATAACAATTAACGAAAATCATTCAATGTAAAAATCTGAGCCACAACCAGGTAAGTGGTACATATAAATTGAATATAATGATATAAAAATATTCTATTTTAATTACATATGAAAAATGTAAAAATATAATATTATAATATTTTAGTTTATTTACCATCATAATAGCACAAACTGTATAATATATTATATACATACATCAGTCTACTTAAATTAATAATACAAATAATAAAACTTAAAATATTATACAGTAGCTATAGAATAATTTGTAATACAACTTATTTGGTTTACATGTCTATAGTATATAATTATAAAGTATAATAATTATCAGAAAACAAATAATAAATAAAGTATTTTGTTAAAAAAATTTTAAAAAAACTTCTGAGTTTAAAATTACAACTGTAATATACAATTATTTATAAAACTATTTAATTATTTTTGTGGAGCACAGGGACGATATCCGAGTTCTATATTATTTTCTAAGGATAACTTTTTTTTATTATTTTTAAAATACTTAAAAATACAGTATATTAATATGGCAAGTATTAACAAAACTAAGTATTTGTTTGCATAAACGAATTCATATGTCTTTTCTATAGTAAGGGAGGTTATCAATTTGTCCTGTTGGTCTAATTGTAAGTTTATTCGATTAAAAACGTCTTTATTGAATTTGAGATTTTTTTATTTCATTTAAGTGAATTGGTTTCGGGTATGATTGGTTGATAGGCATATTACAACAAGAATCATTTAAAAGAGATAGTTCTATTGGTATAAAAAC
>NC_042493.1:36421651-36421845 GCF_005508785.2 Acyrthosiphon pisum | reverse complement strand
AGGAAGTGATGATTCTAACGATTGTTCTGTTCTAAGGACACCTTTCGTAGTAAAAGCTGAACATCCAGATTTCAAGTATAACTTTCCGGAATTTTTAATTTTAATTTTAAAGTTTATAGTTTGCTTATTACAAACTATTGTTATGGTCGTTGGCTTTTCACTCACGAAATACCAATTATTCTTAAAATATGACG
>NC_042493.1:36413595-36421551 GCF_005508785.2 Acyrthosiphon pisum | reverse complement strand
CATACCACATATCTTTTTTAAACTCGGTAATATATGTTTCACATTGTGGTGGTTTAGTTACAGAGTTCTTTAGTAATTCTGTTACACAAGTCGGATCTGACTCACCGTTGTGTATCATTTCATTAAAAGTGCAAACGAATATATTAGCTACTTCTATACAGTTATTAAGATTAGGCCATAAAAAATATTTTGAAAACATTTCGTCCGCTAATAAATACATAGGACTTTCAGTCATGTGAAGAAATTGACCGTATTCATTAATCGGAACGTAAATTGGTAAAATATGATATAAGTTAAAATTGGTTTCAATACACAAAGGAATTTTTAATGAAAATATTAATTTATCATTAATATAATGTAGTTGGACGCTCATTATTTTAAAAATGTTATTTGTAAGTTTAAAAAAAATAGTCTTAGTATTTACAACATAAAATAAAAATACCTATATATTTTATGTTCATAAAACATTTTAGGGAGTATAATAACTGCGATTTGCCATCTACTTCAACTTCAATACCTGCAGTACAATTTATGGAAATATCAGATAGTGAAATATCGTAAGTTAGTTAAATTAGTATATTTATTTTTAATAAAAATAACGAATATAAAACTTTCCCAGTGAATGTAACACAACATCAATTGAAGAAATGTCCAGTTTTAGTGGGCTCAATGATTTGGATATTTCAGATATAACATTAACATACCATAAACTCGAAACCACGATAGAAAGTATCAACAGGTAATACTATCTGTATACACTGTTATTTCTAATTATTAATTCTTTTTATGATTTCTTGTATTATGACTAAAAAAAGTTGACTTCATTTAATTTTTTACTCATTTGTTTTATACACAATGTTAACAAATTTTACATGTCTAGAAAATTTATTTTTTTTGCTCAATTTTAATATTTATTTATTTCATAAGCAAACAAACAATTTTTGTTCTTTAAAACATAAAATAAAATAATTTAATGTATACATTTATATTTGAAACATTTTTTAAAAAATCATTTTTTTTTTTTTTGGCATTTTTAGAGTTTCATTATAGAATGATATTAATATTATTAAATATTTTTGTAGTGAATCTAATAATGTACTTGGTGGTAGACGAATTGTAGACATGGCATATATATTTCTACAAATTCAAAATTCGTGTAGCAAAATGCATGCTCCTAGGTTTGGATGCACATTTATTAACGTAGAGTTTATGATAGAAATTCGAAAAGGATTTGAATCTACATGGATTTTTAAGTGTAAAATGTGCAACTTATTGACTACAATTTTATCAGAAACTAAAAAACTGGAATATATACCAATAAACAAAGCCATTACCAATGGTACTTGTGCTATTGGTATAGGTTATACACAATTGGCTGAACTTTCAGCAAGTATTGACATACCATGTATGTCTCCAAACACATACATCAAACTCACTGACATTTTAAGTGAAGATATAAAAGATACTGCTTGGAATGTCATGAAACTTGCCGGTATTGAGGAAAAACAATTAGCACTGGAGGCAGGTGATGTCGATATCGACGGTGTACCTATGTGCCCAGTAATTGCCGACGGACAGTGGAGTAAACGTAGTTACAAAACTAAATACGACGCATATTCAGGAGCGGTGAGATAGTTATAATATAATTTAAGTATATTTTTTGATCATTAGTATTTCCAATAATTTTATTTTATTTATATATAGGCTACAATTATTGGTTATCGTACAAAAAAAGTATTGTTTGTCGGAATACGAAACCGATATTGCGCAATTTGTGAAAGGGCTAAAATTGTCAAAGACCCTAAGCCACATAAATGTTTTTTAAACTGGACAAAAGGGACTACAAGTATCCATAACCTATTTACGTGGAATCTTGTTTTAAATTGTCAACTCTTAGCTATAAAAGTTGAACATTTTATAAAATTTTAACTACAAAATAATTATTAAATTTTAAATTTGATAAATTTTGTCAAAATTCGAACTTTAAATGCTTATAAAAAAAAATTGTGCGTAATATGTATTTTTAATATTTTTCAACTGCTATTGTATCAATATATCAGGAGTCTTGAATTACATTTTCACGCTTTTTTACCTAACAAATACAATTTTATTGATATTTATAGAAAAAAAACTAAAAAAATAGAAAACTGACAATGTCCGCAAACAGCTCAAAAAGATTCAAATTATTTTCAAAATTGTATGGTGTATATAAAATGCAAATATAAACAACCAGTGAAAATGTCATGTATCTACGGTCAATTGTTTTAAAGTTACACCAAAAACCAAATTCGATTTTGTCAAAAACCAATTTTGCGTACAAATTCCCGTATTTCCTTAATTTGTATGTTGTTTTTTCCACCGCTTTTAAAAACTATTGTGAATTTTTGACCTCCTCAACGCACCAACAATATTCACTTGCCCATCTAACAAGATACTGAAGTTGAAAATCGAAGCATTATTTCGACTACTTATTGTGTACACAGACACAAAATTAAATACACACATCATTGTAAAATCAAAACATTCATCGTTCCACTCAGAATCTAAAATTATTTTCAGGTACCTTCAACGCCACAAGACTGGCAGAAAATTGCTGAAGAATACAATGAGAAGTGGAATTTTCCAAATTGTATTGGGGCCATAGACGGTAAACATATCGTTTTACAATCTCCGATGAATAGTAGTTCAGAGTACATAAATTACAAAGGCACTTTTAGTATGGCTTTAGTGGATGCTGATTATTGTTTTACATATGCTGATGTGGGTTGCCAAGGACGTATAAGCGATGGCGGTGTTTTTCGTAATTCAACGTTATTAAAAAAATTGAACGATAATCAATTAAATCTTCCACCTAATAAACCACAGCCTGGACAGGAAACATTTATACCTTACGTATTTGTCGCAGATTCTTGTCGTCGGTCACGGACGACCACTCTTGACTATCACGTAAGTTTTTTTTAACCTATTCTGTTTTCTATTCTATTTCTGTTTGGTATTTTTGTAATATTTGCATTTTTTATTTTTTTTTGTATTCAGCATGGACACACTTCTTAAAAGCGTCGATGACATTACAGCAGAGCTTTACCGACAGTTGGATGAAGATGATATGTCCGATGCCGATGATTCGTCGAGTGAAACAGAAGATCATGTTTTAGATAACGATAACGTCGTTGCAGACGACTTTCAATTGTCGTCTGACGAAGAGTATGATGAAGAAATAGAGGCAGATCGTGAATTTTTTTTGGGAATAGACCAAGAAACTATTTGGTCATCTCAGCCACTTAGCTCAAAGTACTCCAGAACTCCTAGTCGTAATCTAGTTATACGCTTGCCCGGGCCGAAAGGGGACGCGAAAGGTGAACTCAAAGAGGTCAATTGTTTTTCTCTTTTTTTGACAAATTATATGGTAGAAAAAATTGTCCAAAATACGAACGAAGAAATCGGGATTAGATCTCAAAATTATACAACTAAACAGTATTATTTAGGACCCACTAATGTCGTTGAAATTCGGGCAATTATCGGACTATATTTGAAAGCAGGGATATATCATGGAATATCCATGGCCGATTCATTCTCGGTTGAAAACGGTCCTCCATTATTCCGTGCGGTAATATCATTCAATCGTTTTAAATTGTTGACATATTGTTTGCGGTTTGATAGCAAATCAACGAGAAACGAGCGATGAGTGGTTGACAAGTTCGCTGCATTTCGAGAGATGTGGGACTTATTTACTATTCAGTGTAAAAATAATTACAACCTGTCGGAATACGTCACTGTAGACGAAACGTTATTGTCATTTCGGGGACGATGTCCATTTAAAATGTACCTACCAGCAAAACCAGACAAGTACGGTCTCAAAATTATTTCTATCTGCGATGCCCAAACTTTTTATTTTTATGGAGGAATCCCGTATATTGGCAAAGAAACACGCAACCGAAATGATCTATTTATACCTACCCAATATGTTCTAAACCTAATGGAACCAATTATGGGAACAAACAGAAATGTCACAACTGACAACAGGTTCACCTCTATTGAATTAGCAGAACAGTTACGTGTTAAAAAACTGACATTAGTAGGTACAACGAGGAAAAATAAACGCGAAGTTCCTGCACACATGCTAGTCGTAAAAAATTTACCACCGATGACCACAAGATTTCTGCATGCACCTGAAATGACATTGTTGTCTTTCTCAAAAACCAAAAATAAAAACGTTTTAGTGTTTTCGACAATGCATGAAACTGAGACGATAAACGAAATATCGAAAAAACCGGAACAAGTCGAATTCTACAACAAACAAAAGGAGGTGTTGATGTATTTGACAAACTTTGCCACCAATATTCTTCAACCAGAAAAACCAACCGATGGCCATTACGATATTTTTATGGACTTTTGGATGCAGCCGCTGTAAATGGATACGTCATATTCAAACACAATAACTTGAACCAAGACAAACGTTTTATACGATCAAAATTCATAACAACATTAGCGTTTCAATTGCTGGAACCACAATTGAAAGTACGCCAAGAATGCCCTTTTTTACCAAATGATTTGAAAGGAACTATTGAAAAAATATTGAAAATACAACCGATTGAAAGTGCAGCACCATCTGGAATAAATCGTCACCGCGGTCGTTGCGAATTTTGCCGAAAAATGTCTGTTGATCGTGAAGGCACTTCAAACTGCACCAAGTGCCATGGGAGTTTATGCGCCCAGCATAGGCTAAGCATATGTTCAACATGTGACATAAAATATCAGTTATTAGAAGAAGTTATGATGGAATAATAATAGGTATTATTTTGTTTTATATATGTTTTTTTTTGTTTATTTATAAGATACAAGATGTTTTTTTTTGTTACAAGATACAAGTTGTTTTTTTTATTTTGTTACAAATATATATTACCATTGATTATACTTTAGTATGCATATTAGTATTAATTATGATAAGTAAAAATAAAGAGAATTTATAAAAAGTTTGATTATTTCAAATATAAAATTACATTGGTCACCCGTGACCACGTTCGTGAAGTTGGCCCACCTAAATACATCGATTTTTTTAAAATCTATGCCATTATTTTGCAAGTTATTTGCAAGTATTTGCAAGTTATTTGCAAGTATTTGCAAGTCTATTTTTAGAATTTGCAAGTCCAAACTTTCATCGTAAAACCAAAAAATGTAAAGATGGGCCAACTTCACGTAGCCCACCCACTTTGATCTAGAACTTCGAAATCAGTATCAAACGAAAGCTAATGATTAGCAAGTATTTGAAAATCCCTTTTTTAAATTTGCAAGTCCTTAAGGCGGCCGCTATAATCTTTTGAACTTGTGAAATTGACCCACCCACTTTGACCTAGAACTTTGAAACCAGCACCAAACGAAAGCTATGATTAGCTGGAATTTGCAAGTCTGTTTTTAGAATTTACAAGTCATTCAGGCAGCCTCTATAAACTTTTGAACTTGTGAAGTTGGCCCACCAACTCTGATCTAGAACTTTGAAACCAGCACCAAACGAAAGCTAATGATTAGCAAGAATTTGCAAATTCCCCATACGACCGCTATGAGCTTTGAAGTTTGGAAGTTGTCCCAGAACTTCCAAATAGGTATCAAACGAAAGCTTATGACTAGCAAGTATTTGCAAGTCCAGTTTTAGAATTTGCAAGTCATTCAGGTGGTCACTATAAAATGGCTTCTTTTTTTGAAGTTTTGCAGTTGTCATTTTTTATTCAAATTAGTTTTTTATTTTTATCGGTATTAATAAATGCATGTATCTATATATATAAAAATGAATGTATGTGTGTCAGTGCGTGTGTCCATGTTACCATGGCAACCATTTATATATTACTTTGAGATTTTCGTCGGTGTGTGTCTCCGTATTACCATGGCAACCAAATATATATTATTTTGAAATTTCCGATGGAATGTTTTGTATATAAATGGTTGCCATGGTGATATGTAAAACAAATTATTCATAAATCGTTGGTATTTTTAATGGGCAACGAAGTGCACGGGATCAAGTATATATATAGATTAGACGTCTTTTCAGAAGATAGGCTGATTTAAAAAGGGAGAGGACCAACCCCGGGAGGTGCTCAAACAGGAATTTTGAGATTTCCGATGGAAATTTTTGTTTATAAATGGTTGCCATGGGTTTTGAAGGTATTATAATAATAATTATTGGTTGCCGGGAAACGAAATGCATGGGATCAGCTAGTAATATATACATTTTCTGTTATACGTTTTTGAGAGGGCTACGCCCCCTCAAATTTCCGCCTATGGTAGACCGTTTCTCAAAGACCTAAAACTTCAAAGTGGGTATCAAACGAAAGAAAATAATTATAACAAACATTTGCAACTTTGCAAGTCTCTATGGCGGCCATCATTAGCTTAAAAAAGCGAAAATGTAATTTGGATAAAAAAATTCAACTTTTTTTATAATTGATTAAATAGATTTTTTCGTGCATTTTAGATCGTTTATTCAAATTAGATTTTTTTATAAATTTAGGATTTTTTTATTTAAATTACAAGATTACATTTTACCTAACATAGATTTTCTTTTAATAAGTGTAGATTTATTTTATTCAATTATCTTTTTTAATTATAGGTATTTATATTTTTTTCATTCATTTCAAATTTTTCATTCAAATCAGTTTTTTATTTTTATCGATATACCCACTTTGAAGTTTTAGGTCTTTGGATAAACAGTGAATCTACCATAGGCGGAAATTTGAGGGGCGTAGCCCTCTCAAAACGTATAACAGACAATTTACATATTATATATACATTTATTAATACCGATAAAAATAAAAAACTGATTTGAATAAAAAATGACAACTGCAAAACTTCAAAAAAAAGAAGCCATTTCATAGCGACCACCTGAATGACTTGCAAATTATAAGTAGGGACTTGCAAATACTTGCAAATTAAAAGCTATTGTTCGGTACCATTTACAAAGTTTTAGAACAACTTGGGTGGGCTTTGAAACTTTGAAAGCCCTTACTGGCCGTCCGAGTTACTTGCAAATTCTAAAACTGGACTTGCAAATACTTGCTAGTCATAAGCTTTCGTTTGATACCTATTTGGAAGTTCTGGGACAACTTGGGTGGGCCAACTTCCAAACTTCAAAGCTCACAGCGGTCGTATGGGGAACTTGCAAATTCTTGCTAATCATTAGTTTTCGTTTGGTGCTGGTTTCAAAGTTCTAGATCAAAGTGGGTGGGTCAACTTCACAAGTTCAAAAGATTATAGCGGCCGCCCTAAGGACTTGCAAATTTCAAAAAGGGATTTTTAAATACTTGCTAATCATTAGCTTTCGTTTGATACCGATTTCGAAGTTCTAGATCAAAGTGGGTGGGCTTCGTGAAGTTGGCCCATCTTTACATTTTAGGTTCTGAGTGGAACGATGAATGTATTGATTTTACAATGATGTGTTTTTTTTTTTAATTTTTGTGTCTGTCATCACGTTTTAGGACAGTAAAAGTGCTTGGATTTTCATCAACAGTACCTTTTCTGATAGGAAAGTGAATCTAGTTGGTACTTTGGGGGGTCAAAAGTAAAATTTTTCCAATAGTTTTCAAACGCGCCGTGAAAAACAAAAGAAAAATTAAGGAAAAACGGGAATTTTTACGCAAAATCTGTTTTCGAGAAAATCGATTTTGGTTTTTGGTGTAACTTTAAAACAAATGACCGTAGATATATGAAATTTTGACTGAATGTTTATCTTAGCATTTTCTATACACCATAACATTTTCAAAATATTTTGATTTATTTTGAGCTCTTTACGGACTTTTTATTTAAAATTTTTTTTCTAAAAATATCAATAAAATTTTATTTGTTGGATAAAAAAGCTTGAAAATTTAATAGAACGCTCCTAGTATATTGTTTCAAAGGCAGATAAAAATATTAAAAATCGTTAGTCACAGTTTTTTTTTATAACATTTAAAGTTCAAAAATGACAAA
>NC_042493.1:36411244-36413464 GCF_005508785.2 Acyrthosiphon pisum | reverse complement strand
TCTACCTTTATCGAAACAAAAAATATCTATAAGAAAGTCAAATTAAATTTTTATGATCGTTGAAATTCAAATTTTTACAACATTGGATATTCACTCGATTTCTCATGTAGCGATTTCCTTATTTTGTTGTAATTCAAAAACGAATAACTGCAGATACATGAAAATTTTACTGAATGTTTATATTAGCATTTCCTATACACCATAAAATTTTGAAAATAATTTGATTCTTTTTGAGCTGTGTACAGACATGGTCAGTTTTCAATTTTTTTAGTTTTTTTTTCTATAAATATCAATAAAGTTTTATCTGTTGGGCCAAAAAGTGTATACATTTAATACAAAGCTCCTGATATATTGTTACAATATCAGTTGAAAAATATTAAAAAAACATAGGCACAATTTTTTTTTATAAGCATTTAAATATCAAATTTTGACAAAATTTATCAAATTTTAATTTGAAAAATTATTTTGTAGTTAAAAATGTATAAAATGTTCAATTTTTGTATCTAAGAATTAAAAATTATAAACAAGATTCCACATAAGTAATTAATTCTGTTACCAAAAAATTTAAAAAATACATTTACACAGTTTATTTTTATAGTCATTTTAAGTACAAATTTGGACGAAATTCCATATTAAAAACCTAGGATAACTATTTTAGTTATTTTGTTGTGATTGTATAATATTATTCGTGGGTACTTGAAACTTCTAAAGTATACTATTATATATCTATGATTTTACCACGGTTTTTTGTTGATGTATAACGCGTTATAACTTATAAGTACCTAATAGATATTATGATATGATTAATTTGGAATTTATTATAAGTACCTATCATAGGTCAATTTTTTTTTTAATACCATAGATAAGTATATATTATATGTCTAATACATAGACTGATATACCGTCTCCGCTCAGAATCGTTTTTCTTATACAGTGATATTATATCATTGAATTCAAATTTAATACTGTCCATTATACAGTGACCCACTTCTAACCTACTGTACAGCAGAGCGACATCCACTTACCCACCTTTTTTTGTTTTACGATGAAAGTTTAGACTTGCAAATACTTGCAAATAACTTGCAAAATAATGGCATAGATTTTAAAAAAATCGAAGTATTTAGGTGGGCCAACTTCACGAACGTCCCGTGACTGCCCTTGTCTGATCTGTTGGGATTTATAGCCTTGCCTGTGGAGGGTTAAGTGGCGAACTCTAGTTGCACTCGTTACCGTTAATCATTATCGACCGCCGCCTCGCGCAATCGATATTCCGACGAAGCGACTACCAATCCGAAATACAGATAGCGTCGTACAACGCATTGCTTCCGTACGCGCGCCGCCCGTAGGAAAATTGAGTTTTTCATATGAACCAAACCAGATACGAACTCAGAAAACACATATTAAGAATCAGCACATTCTGAACTATAATCTTGTTACGTATAAACACTTCAAACAACTATGTAAAAGACCAAAAAATGACGAAATGTAAATTAGTATTTTGACCGGGATTGGTAGGCCCAAACAACATAAATACAGGCCGCTGACCACCGTGCAAATCATCATTCTCCCCGCTGAGAAAAGGCAACTTGTGAGCCGGACGATATAGATATCGCCAAGAACGGACATAAATTCCAATTCTATTTAACAGCACCTCGCCCCCAGACTGAATGAGCCGTACGATATAAATATATCGTCAAGAACGGACATTATATTATAGTCTGCCCCGGCATTAAAATACACTCCACCACCATCGCAGTGCGTCGCCAGTTATTACACGTCGATACGCGTCCAACGTCACTGAGTGCCGCCGTCAGAGCCGAGTCACCAGTTGCCGATTGATACGCATACGACCACCGCCAGACAGACTACAGAGTAGTGATGGGCGCAACCGACTAGTTTTGACTATCGATACTCTATCGATAGTTTAAAAAACTACCGAGTGATTTTTCAATTAAATAGATATTATTATTCATCGATTGTTTTTAAAACCATCGAATGAGTTCCTCGATAGTTTTCATTCGTTAGCGGAACTGACTAGTTTTAACTATCGATAGTTTAAAAAACTACCGAGTGATTTTTCAATTAAACAATCGAATGAATTCCTCGATAGTTTTCATTCGTTAGTGGAACCGACTAGTTTTGACTATCGATTGTCTATCGATAGTTTGAAAAACTACCGAGTGATTTTTTGATATTTATAAATAGATATTTTAAATATTA
>NC_042493.1:36406605-36410793 GCF_005508785.2 Acyrthosiphon pisum | reverse complement strand
TTTAGAAAAAAAAAATATTCTAAATTGCTTGCATAAGATTTAAAAAAAAAAAAAAAAAGAAGTTGATGTTATAATAAAATTCACAATATTATGATTGCTTATACCTTATGTTTTTTTTTATTTAATCTATTTTTCAGTTTCATAATGAAAAGAAAAACAGTTACAAAACGCCAGCGAATGTCAGCTTCTGAAGAAGGTTTAAATTGAAGTTGAGAGATTTAAGAAATGTTCAAAAACATTTTTGATTAAGAATACTTTAGATTTTATAGACTATACGCTTTTTTTTAACCATGTTAGAGATATGTTAATTTTAAAGTTAAAACAATCATGTTTACAATCATCTATAAAATTTAATTTACATGTGGATAGTGTATACGAACGAATACTTACTCAAGAAGTTCGAGACATAGCTTTCAAAACTTCTAATACACTTGCATGTAATTCATCCGATTTCAATAAATTACTAAATGGAATGTTTAATAAATTATTATCCGAACAAGACCAGTTTTTAGCGAAAGGATCTGGGTGGTCCCTTAAGACTATAGACGTATTACAATTGAGAATTAATATACCGTAAAACGGGGTCACTCGGGTCGCTGAGGTGATTAGAATCAAAAATTATCTTTTTTCGTTATCAGCCGCCGTGGAGGTAAATATTGACGTTTTTGGCGTTGGAACAGTTGGATCGATATAAGAACGTGTCTAATGCTATGGTTAAATCGATCAAATGTAGCTCTCCCGAATTTATTATCAACCAGATAACATCAATATCGTTATCATAAAACGTGTTATTTTTCAACTCGTTCAAACTTCTTCTGAATTACAAGTCGGTAAGTATTTAACACTTTAAATTTCACTTAATATTTTAAAGCAACTTATACACTCTCATTTTATATAGTTTTTAAGATTATACGTTAAAAATTGCAAGTATGGAAGTAATTTTTTCTAACAAATATTTTATTCGTGTTTTTTTGGGGTGATAACGGTCAGAATGATTTTATATGGTGTAGTGGATTGTTAATGTATTCGGAGGTATTCAACGTATAATAATGTTTTTTACGTTATTTTTTCATTCTTTATACCTACTTAAACATTTTTTTGGTGCTTGTGTACACTCAGTTAAATGCACAATAAACATGTTTAACCTTTTGAAGTACATATAATTTCAATAAAAATAGGTACCTACCTACCTACCTACCTTATTTTATAATAGTACATTATAGTAGGTATTACTTATTAATACTGTAGTATTTTTATTTACATTATTATTGTTTCGATTCGTATTCGCATAATTTTGATAGGCACTGTTTTAAGTATAAAATATCATAAAACATACAATTATTTTAGGAAAAATGCCGCGAACATATGTCCCGAATCCTCGTGGGGTTAGGCATCAACAGCACAGTGTTGAGGAATTGGAAAATGCGTTGACGATAATTTCAAGTGGAAAATCTATAAGGTCTGTGAGCCGCGACTTAAATATCCCTTTTAGCGTATTACAAAGGTTTCATAAAAATCGCCAACAAAACCCAAATTTTCTCCCGAAAAAATTGGGAGGTCAGATTAGTTTACCAGAATGCGTGGAAAAAGCTTTGGTAGAAAATATTTTAAAATGTTCGGATTGGGGTTATCCTATTACGGAATTCGAACTAAGAATGTTCGTAAAATACCATCTTGATAGAGTAGGAACGAAAATAGCCAAGTTTAAAGATAATCGACCTGGATACGATTGGGCGAAATTATTCCTTAAAAGACATAAGCAAGATATATCCCAAAGAATGTGCCAAAATATTAAACGGAGTCGTGCTGCTGTCACTAATAAAATGATAAACGATTATTTTGACAATTTGACGCCATATTTAAAAGACATTTCCCCAGATTTAATCATAAACTATGATGAAACCAATTTGTCAGATGATCCGGGACGTAAACGCATAATATGCAAGAGAGGTACTAAATACCCAGAAAGAATTATGAATTTTACAAAATCAGCTACCTCTGTTATGTTTGCCGCTGCGGCTGACGGTACACTTCTCCCACCTTATATAATTTATAAGTCAATGCATTTGTATGATAAATGGACTGAGGGCGGTCCAAGAGGTGCTAGATATAATAGAACTCCTTCTGGGTGGATGGACGGTCGATGCTTTTTAGAATGGTTTATAAAAATAATAGTTCCATATTGTAAATGTAAAGAAGGTCGCAAAATATTAATAGGTGATAACTTGAGCTCGCATATTTCCCCCGAAGTTATTAAACTGTGTAATAAGTATCAAATTGATTTTATTTTGCTTCCACCAAACTCAACCCATATAACCCAGCCATTGGACATAGCATTTTTTCGACCGTTAAAAGGATCTTGGAGAAAAGTTCTAGATGACTGGAAAAGTAATAAAAAATCACCGTCAGTTGACAAAAGTACTTTCCCTTCTCTTCTAAAATCTACGATTGATAACTTAAATGGAAGAGATGGAGATGTTATTAGAGCTGGATTTGAAAAATCTGGAATTTGGCCTTTAAATAGAGATCGAGTTTTAAATATGCTACCGAAAGATGATCAATTTGATACAAGCAGTGAAATTGTAGAAAATAACTTAACGATGTTTTTAAAAGAGTCTAGATTTGGAGAGAGTACTCACAAAAAAACTAGAAAATCACGTTTAAAAGTTCCAGCGGGGAAAAGTGTTCGTGCTCATGATCTCGAATCATCAGAATCAGAGATAAGTGAAGATGATAATCTATTAAACCAAACATTTAATGATGAAAATGACAATGAAATCGATCAACCATCGGGCAATGATACTATAATAGAACCAACGCAGTCTACAAGTTCAGGGAATCGTGGAGTAATAAATATGCCAATAAACGTTTTACAAACAAACATTGAAGAAGGAACATGGGTTGCAGTCAATTTTGGTAAAAATAAGCCCAAAATATTTTTTGGCAAAGTTGTATCTGTTATTAAAAAAGGCGAAATGTATGAAGGATCTTTTACAAGGCCTAGTCTAAACATTAAAAATCTGGACAAATGTATCCATGCATTTCCTGAGGTAATAGACTTTTGTGAGTTCAGCATCATACAAGTAATTAGAATTCTAAAAAATCCAAAACCCTTAAGAAGAGGTAGGTGGGAATTTGAAGAAAACTTGAAAAGTGTACAAGAGGAGTTTGAGAAAAAAAAATGAACACTGCATACACTTAATTTTTGTATATATTCGCATTTCACATTTTTATTGTAAACTCAAAAGACTGAGTACATATGATAAGTTTATTTGTATTGTTATAAACTAAAAATGTTTAAAAATGTTTTTCTTTTTTCCTATTGTTAGCTCAAAAGACTGAGTACTTATGATAAGTTTATTTTTATTGTTATAAACTAAAACTATTTAAAAATGTTTTTCTTTTTTCCTATTGTTAACTCAAAAGACTGAGTACCTATCACAGATTTAATTTTTTTTTTAAATATATGAAATATTATAAAAAAATGTTTTTTAGAAGTTAACTTTTTTTTTAAAATAAACATTTTGACCCTATTCACCTATAACGAGGGGTTAAATGGATTTTACTTTAATATTAATGTACTGATTGTATTCACCCCATCAAGGGGTGAATAGGGTCACAACTTTAAAAAAAAATTTAAAAAAAATTAGCATCGATAATGATACATAAATAGTACACACATATCGAGCAATGCGTAAACTAACGTTACAACTTAGTTTTTATTTTATATTTACAAAATTCGCGAACTTATAGCAAAAAAACCTCTAAAATTGACCCGAGTGACCCCGTTTTACGGTATAAAACGTTTTATACACGTATATTACCAACCCTGTAAAAAAGTAATGCATTTATTTACCAATGCAAATTGTTCTTCCAGTCAAAGTGAGAGGAATAGAGAATCCTTCAATTCTTCACTCCAGTTTTTATTTTTACGTCAATAGTACCTATTAAATAGTATAATAAATTATAATACTATAAGGTGAATATTTGATTATATTAAATTATAAATTTGAATGAATATTGAATACTGAAGTATGAAATTTTAAAACTTTACCGCGGATAATACGCAAAACGGCATTAATATTTAATGCATTACAAATACGGCCTTCTCTGTAGCAGCCGGTTGTTGATCGGCCTTTTTAGCGCTACCTGACGGAAGCGCGCTAACCAAAGTGCCGTCTGATTTGA
>NC_042493.1:36398974-36406555 GCF_005508785.2 Acyrthosiphon pisum | reverse complement strand
ATTTGAAGAAAACTTGAAAAGTGTACAAGAGGAGTTTGAGAAAAAAAAATGAACACTGCATACAATTAATTTTTGTATATATTCGCATTTCACATTTTTATTGTAAACTCAAAAGACTGAGTACATATGATAAGTTTATTTGTATTGTTATAAACTAAAAATGTTTAAAAATGTTTTTCTTTTTTCCTATTGTTAGCTCAAAAGACTGAGTACTTATGATAAGTTTATTTTTATTGTTATAAACTAAAACTATTTAAAAATGTTTTTCTTTTTTCCTATTGTTAACTCAAAAGACTGAGTACCTATCACAGATTTAATTTTTTTTTTAAATATATGAAATATTATAAAAAAATGTTTTTTAGAAGTTAACTTTTTTTTTAAAATAAACATTTTGACCCTATTCACCTATAACGAGGGGTTAAATGGATTTTACTTTAATATTAATGTACTGATTGTATTCACCCCATCAAGGGGTGAATAGGGTCATAACTTTAAAAAAAAAATTAAAAAAAGTTAGCATCGATAATGATACATAAATAGTACACACATATCGAGCAATGCGTAAACTAACGTTACAACTTAGTTTTTATTTTATATTTACAAAATTCGCGAACTTATAGCAAAAAAACCTCTAAAATTGACCCGAGTGACCCCGTTTTACGGTAAATTTTTTACGACTAGCAAGTGTGGAGGAACTTCGCGTTTATTTTTCCTCGATGTACCTACTAATGTCAGTTTTTTAACACGTAACTGTTCTTAAAGGATATGAATCGTATATTTAAAAATACCCAAAATGTGAATGTTCCTGCATTACAAAACATTAGTGATCCTATTTCAGAAGAATTACCAATAAGTATTGCAATATAATTTTTAGATTCTGAGTAAAGAAAATAATGTACTTATTGTTTTTACAATGATATACCTATTTGTTGTAAATATTTGAATATCAACAATTAACATTTCTTCTATCTTACTATTTCAATTTGTATATAAATTAATAATTATGTTCAAATTGTTAAAAATGTACCATTGTAAATATAATTAGATGTAGATACCCACACAGCATTTGTCAATCATAACGATTGTATTAATGTTTAACTTTGATTGGAATAAATAAACTTTTTATGAAGAAGTTTATTGAAAAAAATGGCACTAAATGATAAAGAATTCAAATTCCTAAAAGCCAGGGTACTTTCTAAAGGCATAAGTAAGTTAAAATAGTATTTTTATGTAAGGAATAGTCCTAATTATATTCAAATACATTTTTAACAATTATAATTTGTTATTTAAATGTATAGAAACTCTTGAACATGCACGGAAATTGGCCGATGAAGGCCTATACCGATCCGATTTTCAGCTAATGAGTCATTTATATATAAACCTTCTAGGAACTTGCAGTCTCCTACATCATCTAAATTATCTATGCCTCTATTTGTAGGTCATAAATTAGGGCAAAAAATACAAACAGTAAGCAAATTTTTATGAAAAAATTAAATTATGGTAATATTTAATATCTCATAAATTATAATTTGTGTTTACAGACAGCAAAAGGCAAACCACACATAATATTTGAATTGCAGAAAGAGATGATCTTGATGAACAATTTTTTAGTAGACCAATGGGACACAATAGTAAGAAGTTTTATTGTTTAATATTCATTGTTTTTCAATATTATAATAATATACAACTATATTATTACAGTTCGTAATGGTACCATAAAGAAAAATAGTTATGCGACTTATAATAGCTCAACAGAAAATGATCATAATTAAAATGGTACATAATTTAAATTAAATGATTGTTACATATTTTCAATATTATTATTTAAGTTTTTTTTGTTTTCAAATCTATTGCAATCTCAAAACCAAATATTGAGAAATATAACCTTCTTAAAATATGAGTTGAAACAAGTATCAAGCAATCAGATAGTAATGCTTGATTAACTGAACCAGATGTAAAAGTGTTTAGAACATAATTCATTTAATAAGCCTGTGATGGAAGCTAATAGTGTTAACTTTAGTGATTGTCCTCTGCCAATTAATAACATTATTTTTTAATATCACTTATAAAAGAAACTGAAATGTATTTTTATATGTTTATAGGTTCAATTAAAAAGCAAATAAAATTCAAAAGTACTCCACTCATTGAAGTTGAAGACATAATAAAATATATTTTAGCTCAATCTCCGTTTAGCTTAAAAAGGCAACTTTAAAACACTGTACCTAATTCCATTTAAAAATGTAAATAATTACTATATCTTATAATATCTCATGTATAGTAAGTTGAATAAATGATAAATCATTAGAAATGTATTTTATTTATTATAATATTAATAAACAATAATAATTTAAGATCCGAGAATGGATAGCTTAAAAACATAAATTCTTAAAATGTATAAAGGCATACATTTTTAAAGTATATCACAGATTATTTATTATATACTAGTACTTCTATACTCTGTAACGTCACAGCATTTTTTGCATTCTTATTATTATTATAACAAACATACCTGTACCCATATTATCAGTCACGAGCGTACCTTATTATTACATCGTTATGATTATCGCGCGCCAATGCAGGAATAACCGCAGTATTATGTAACTACTGTCCCCCGACTCCCACAACCCGCAGTGACCGGTACCTACCACAGACTTCTATATAATACTAGATAAAGTACTCCGTATGATAACCATTGCAAACTATGAAGCCAGTTTTGCTACAGCTGATAACACGGCCGCCATGTTTTCAGTTGGCAAAACATTTCTTTCATTATACGGAATTTATTAGAAATAAGTGGGAATAAATATTTAAATGGTTAAATAAAATAATAAAAATTCTAGATAAATGCATGAAAAATAATTTGTATATATTAAAAAGAAACAATTAAATATTTAACATCAATGAATAGGTACCAGATATACTAATATATATTGTTTTAAATAATATTAACAATACAAATTACAGTTTTTGTTGATTCACAAGTTTTAATTTATAAATTATTAATTAAAAAAAATATGTACTACTTAAAGTATATTAAATACATAAAATAAGTACCTACCTTGGTATATATATATATATTTTGTGACATAAATTAAAGTAAAAGATAATATTATTGATTATTAAATAAAATTAACTTTGTTAACAAACGACGTTTACTAACAGCCATGGAATTATTTTTCGTCTTAGCAACATAATGCAAACGAATTTTTAAGTATTCTTTACATATAATTGTCACTAAATCTAATTTATGACTATCCAATAAATTTTCTTCAGAACATCTAATATTTTCAAAAATATTATAATTAAAAACATAATTTTTTGTTAAAATTATTATTTTAGATGTTAAAGGTGAGGTAATAGAAATAAAATTGCTTGTAAAATCAATAAGTTTGTGTTCAACAAACCGAACTATTTTAATAACAGCATCTGAGCATTTAATTAACCCTCCTCTATTTTTTACATCCAATAACATTGAATACTTATATTTATAATTATAATTATGCTCATTAAAATTATTTCCTAATAAATTGTCTGTACAAGTAGAACAGTCAATTTTTTTTATTATGTTTTTCACAATAAAACCACATATGTAGTAAAGTATATTATCTTTTACGACATCAAAATCTTGGCCTTCAAAGGATTTAAATAATGAAATACTTGAAAGAGGTGAATCTTCATTTAATAAATCATTAGATTTTTTACGCCAACGTATTTCAAAAATACTTTCCGATGTATTGTCAAAAGCCATACAATTAGCGGCATAAGATGATGAAATTGCATTTTTTAACAGCATTTTTTTTAGTGATGTTCTTAACTCAACAACATTAGGATTATTGTTGTTCCCAAGTCTTTGGCGGATTTTAGAAAAGAGAATTTCTATATGATCTTGAGAACATTTATAAGTTAATAGATATTTATATTGGTGATTACTATTAAAAAGATCTTCAGCCATAGCAAATACAGATTTTACGGCAATAGTAAATCCTAAAGAATATATAATATTTTATTATTTAGGTATTTATTTATAACTTATAACTTACTATAGAATAATAATGTTTCAATGAACACTTACCTATCAAAAAAGTTTTACGTGGCGTCAGATACAATGGTATACCTTTTACATCAGTGAGAGATAGTAGATATTCTATAATTGGCAAAATTATAGTTTTCATACTTTCAATACTTCCTCTGTATAGTGGTTTTTTTAAACCTTTCCCAAAAGGATTTCGAGTATTCAAAAAATCAAATAATCTATCAATTGCCCGAATGAAGTGTATTGTTTCTTTGCCTGTATGTAAAATATTAAATAATATTGTTGATTAATTTAAATCATTAGTAGAACTTAATATACTTTTTATAAGTGACAAGTGTATTATTTTTATATTTCTCTTAGATAACAATAAATTTGAAATTACAATTTATAAAATTAGGGTCCTTCAAACTTTGAAAAAACTCGAGGGCGTCAGCTGTCGAAGAGCTTAATGTTTGCGCAGCTAATTTTACCTTCATTATATTTTTTTTCCAGTCCAAATGTGTAGCAGTAAGCTTATTAGCCAAGTTTAATCCAATATTTTCTTGTGCTATGTAAGTAAGCAAGCAATAAGCATAAGCAATTATAGAAGGTTGCACAAATTGATAAATTAGAGTATGTTATGATAATTATTACTGTACTGATGATAGCTAGTGCGTATTAAATTATATGGTCTGAAAAATCAAAACTTACCCTTGTGCAAATTTTGTATATGTTTCCAGTCAATTTCACAGTTATCTTTGGTTTTAAATACTTGATATGTAGCCAAAGCATTTCGAGCTAGTTTTAGATTGTGGCACGCATCAGGTATATAATATATCTAAATGATAAAAAAAAAAATGTATACTATATTATACACTAAATATTATGATAATAATGAAATTTTAATTAATAAATGCCCTACTTTTTGTTCAACTCCAGGTATAGTGAAAAATTCAACTATTTCAGAATATACTCCGCTCATTTTACAACCCAATTTTGTCATTGTTGATACATTGGTTGAAGTACCATCACAAGTAACCGCCCTCACACACAATCCTATGTCATTTGCCATAGTAATAGCTGTAGTAACTAAACCTGCTTGAATGGCAGCAGTGCTTTTTGCCTGTAAGAAATACCCAATTGGGATTTTCCATTTTCCATTAAGGCAGACTAGCATAAAGACTAAGGCTTCAGTGGCAGGTGTCTCTTGAGACTCAGCATGAATACCACCAAAGTCACAGTAACCTATAAACTTGTCATTATGGTGATCATAAATTATTTTTTTCCTGATTGCCATGGCATCAAAAATTAATGTGCAGTCGCGGTCTTCAGGTTGTACACTCTTTAAGTAGTTGAATACTTCTTGAAAAAATCCAGGATCTGCATTAACAGATGATGTCCAACTTGTAATCGATGAAGGGTGTGGTAAACTTAATATTGAACTAAAAGATAAAAAAAATTATAAGAGCTTTATTTTGAGCTTACCACTCTAAAGTATTAATAAATAAATTAATATAATAATACTTTTTAAATTATTATATAACAAAATAATATTTAGTAGTAAATAGTAATAATAAAAGCTATAGTTCAAGATGAAATAACTGTACTAAAATAAGTGAACTAGATTTAATGCAAGCATGCAGCAGTATGCTTTGAGGTTCTATGATAGTAAAGAGCCTATTTATTATATAATTTATGTAAATTTAATAACCGGCAATAATTGTATGCTTTTGGTGGATAATAATGCAATGTTAGAGCAAATTCTTTCATTTCTTGCGTATATCTTCTACCTGTGGTTTTATCATGATTTTTTGATTCATTTTTAAATAACTCCAAAACATTACCTAGGTACCAAAATAAGCAAAATAATAATTCAAAGAAAGCGATTTACTAAGCAAAGCAAAAAAAAAACTAAATTATTAAAACTTAAATTATAGGTACCATTGAAATTATTTATAATAACATTTTGTTGCTCAGAATCAATATGACCATTATTTTTCAAACTATCAATCAAATCTTCTAAACTGTGTACTTTTGTTTTTGTCCTCCGTAACTTTTGTTGGAGTAATTTTATTTTCCTTCTTAATTTTAATTCATTAATATATGAATTATATGTTTGTACTTCTTTATTACAATTTGTCTTCAATGAATTTTCATTTATGGAACTATTTGAACCACAAATGGGTTCACAAATAGGTTCACAGATGGGATCACAAATGGGATCATCTAAAATGTTATAACTGGTATTATATATTGTTGCAACATCAATAAATTTGTTATAATTATATTGTTAAATTTTTTGAAATTTCATATCATAATAAAAAGTACCTAAAGGCACCTAAATCAAATTTGGAATTTAGTTTAGCGTATCAAAATAATAATAATCATGTACAAATAATATATAAATACCTTCACCATTAAGCAACTGATTTCTTTGAGAAGGTAGTTTTCTAATTTTAATGGGTTTTGGCTGTAAATAAGACGGAAAGCCCTTAAAAATAGAAGGCACAGAATCAATTTTTAATAATGGTCTTTCCGAATCAGGTCTATGTACAAAATCTTCTTGGGTAAAATGTTCACTACAAATTCTACTCCACTGTGTAGGATTGAAATTCTTTCTTTTTAAAGCATTTACCCATTGTTTTAGTAAAATACTGTTCTTTAAAGGAAAACTGAAAATAAAACGTATGTAAACAACAACAATTATTAAACACATTAAACACACTTTAATAAGCTCAAAATCTAGATATTTTAAAAAGTTAATAAAATACTCACTTGAAAAAATGTATTGATTGGCCCTTTTTAAATCTATTAGAACAACCATAGGCTGAACAGGAGACAACCATAATGACGGGAAAATTATGAATATATTATAAATTAATAAATGTGTATGAACAAATTCTTTATTAAACTTTTTTTTGCGGTAATATACTCTGTTAACTGCATAATAAATATGCATTAAAATAATGTTTTGCCAACTGAAAACATGGCGTCTGATGGCGGCAACTGATAATCAATGCTTCAACTGATAACGGGAGTTCACTATCTAGTATTATGTGGTGAGCCACCGGCCTCACCACATGGCTCTCACCCCTCCGGTCTCGCGTCCCAACGTTGGCAACACCGCTCGGCACCTCCGCGGCGTTTTCGCGCCTTCGAAGTGTCGGGCGGCTGGCACGGCCTAGTCTTCTCGCGTACACGCACCTGTGACAACCCGTCCGCGTCGCACACAAACGCTCCCTGCTCTGACGTCACGCGCACGTGTTCCTGTTCCTCCGTTTTGCTGCCGCGACCATCGGTCTTGAGGCTCAGCAACGGGAACCAACCGTTAGCTCCTGTCAGCAGCCATATCGTTCTCGCGATCCGCAACGCGCACCTCTTACCCTCGCGATTCACGCGAGACCGGCTTCGCCCAGTATTGTATTTAATAGTTTTACAAAATAAATTTCAAACCGTTTCCTAAGTCGTGTTTGTTTTATTACGTTGGCCCTCGACGCGCAGTATTCACGAGTCATTCGTCGAGCGCCACATTGGTGACCTCGTAAGTCTGTACACGCGCTTCGCGCCGC
>NC_042493.1:36398652-36398874 GCF_005508785.2 Acyrthosiphon pisum | reverse complement strand
GCATTAGTTCCACGCAACATCGAGCATGCAACCTCGTGGGGTACGCGGTTGGTGGCAGAACCTGCTGCCCGATCCTCCCGCAATGAGAGAAAGATCTCCGACTGAACTCCTAGACGACTTGCGGCTGTCCATGCCGGCGACAACGGACGAGGCCCTATTAAGGGAACATTGGTTACGGCGCCTCCCCACCTGGCTTCTGATCGCCTTACTGCACACTCTTGA
>NC_042493.1:36366614-36398552 GCF_005508785.2 Acyrthosiphon pisum | reverse complement strand
ATCGTTGGATGATCTGGCGGTCAGGGCCGAGTTGGCCGTTCGCTCAAGGCACGCGTCACTGCTGCCGCCGCGCGAGGCTCAGCTCGAGGCTCGGGTGGAAAACCTGGCCTCGATGGTTCGCGACCTGACGCTCACGATCGCCGAGCAACGTCGCAGTCCACCCAGCAATCGGGCGTCCCCACCGAAGCTCCGCTCTCGAGTGGTATCCACGGACGCCGAGGATGAAGGGTCACGTCAGCCATCGCCAATCAGGGCCAAACCGCCGCCTGTCGACGCGCTCCTCACCAAAGGGTGGTGTTGGTACCACCTGAGGTGGGGACGCGCGTCGAAGACGTGCCGCACGCCATGTACCTTCCCCAGGCCAATGGACCATTCCATTAAATTAGTCTAGACATCATACCAAACTTTTTTCTTCTTTCGGCCCGGACTTCCAAATTGCATCAATCAACTCAAAATTCAAAATAGTCCTCCATCAATTCAAAATTCAAAAATCAAATCGCAAAAATTAAAGTCAAATCATCTGTAATCAAAATTCAACCCTCAAGACTCATCTTCTCAAGTACATTCACCTGCCGTTTCACCGTTCGAACGGAAAGCACGAGCGTTCTCCGCACCCCGCGGGACCACCGCATTGAAACGTTCGCGTAAGTACGATCACGGCCGAGCGGCCGGTGAATCTTCCGTCCCACGATGCGACACGAGACCGCCGTTCGCGGGTTTTACTGCATCACGCGACTACGTCCCCCCACCCGTTTCCCCGTTGTCTGGAACGCACGCGTGTTGCTGCAGCAACGGCACAGCCACAGCCGCTTCGCGCGTGTAAGTACGTATCGGGACACACGGATTAAGGGCTTCGCGACTATCGCGCGGTATTTCCTTCGCGTCTCAACTCTCGCCGCCGAAATTTCGACAGTCTTCATTCATCGTCCCCTCGGACTCATTCTTCGGCAGTCTACCACTTCAATCACTCCACACCTAGCGGTTTCACTTGTTCAACCTCCAGTTTCGACCTCAATCAACTTTCGACCTCCATCAGCATTCATCTTCCGGCAACGCTTCACCTTCAATCAACGTCTCAATTTCACCGCAAAAATTTTATATAAAAGAAAAAAAAAAAAAAAAAAAAACCTGTAAGCTTTTTTTTTTCTCTTTAGGGGGGGAGTGATGTGGTGAGCCACCGGCCTCACCACATGGCTCTCACCCCTCCGGTCTCGCGTCCCAACGTTGGCAACACCGCTCGGCACCTCCGCGGCGTTTTCGCGCCTTCGAAGTGTCGGGCGGCTGGCACGGCCTAGTCTTCTCGCGTACACGCACCTGTGACAACCCGTCCGCGTCGCACACAAACGCTCCCTGCTCTGACGTCACGCGCACGTGTTCCTGTTCCTCCGTTTTGCTGCCGCGACCATCGGTCTTGAGGCTCAGCAACGGGAACCAACCGTTAGCTCCTGTCAGCAGCCATATCGTTCTCGCGATCCGCAACGCGCACCTCTTACCCTCGCGATTCACGCGAGACCGGCTTCGCCCAGTATTGTATTTAATAGTTTTACAAAATAAATTTCAAACCGTTTCCTAAGTCGTGTTTGTTTTATTACGTTGGCCCTCGACGCGCAGTATTCACGAGTCATTCGTCGAGCGCCACAATTATATAGAAGTCTGTGGTTGCTCACGGTCGTCGACGCCGTCGGCGCCTACGTCGGGTCCCGCTGCACGACACCGGCAGAGCAAACTGTCACCAAGTCCGATTATTGTACAATTCCCTTTATTATACGACACTGACCTACCCCACTACTTCAACAAGAGCAAGACGCTCCGTCGCAGGCCAAGCCGGATCGGCCTCTCATCACTCAGTTTTTTGCCTTCAACGGCTTTGGTCGTCACCAACTTTCTGCGTTCAAAATCTCACCTGCACGCTGTCAACCACACCACGCGGCATTGTTCACGTTGCTAACCCGTGGGTGCCGATATCGACCAACACCGACGACCACGAGACGAGACCTTCACATTCATATTATCGACGACGAACTACGATGATGGGCTAGACGAACCACGAGGGCCCGGGCGGCGGCCAACAGCTGACCCAGTCAGATTCAACCATGCAGCACACAGCGTCAAAAGTCGTAATTTGTTATTTCATTTCCCCTGCCCCCCCCCCCCCCCACACAAGCACGTAGGCCACAGATTATACAAAACTCGTGTTTGTATAATCTGTGTGCCAGAGGAGGCGTCGCACGACGCGGGTTCCCCAAATAAATTGTCACCACAAAATAATGTTCCGGCGAATGTCAGCCAAAGCCGTTTTTTCCCGGTAACCCTGTGAGGGCACACCATGAGAAATATGGTGTGTCGCCTCCTGTGGGCCGAGAAAAGCGTGCCACCTCTTTAATTGTCAGCCCAAAATATTATTCTGTAATTGTCATGTGTCGGCCCGACTTGTTATTTTGCACTTGCCATGTGTCCAATTTTATTATATAACGTTATTACGTGTCAATTTATTACATTACATTGTATTTGCCAAATTTTATTATTATTTAAATGATACAATCTCACTTATATTAGTTTATTATATTTATTCTAATAGCCAAATTTTAATTATTATTATTTTTTTTATTATTTCTCTTTCCCCCCATAAATCCTCGGCATTCATTTTCCGTTGCGTGTGCAAAGCCTATGAGTTCCACCGACGTGGCCCTCGGGCCACCACGCGGTGCGGCTCATAGGTCACGGCCTAAGTGTTCCCCTTCGGTCGTGGGTGGTTTGTGGTAGCTTAAAAAACTACTGGAAGCTCACAACTAATACTAGTTATCTGCTATAATGGATCTATATTATATTTAAATATTACATTAATTACAAATCAATTTTGACTATATTAGTAAAAAGTTTAATGAGTACATATTACATTTTAATCATTGATTAACATATAATTTTGAAAAAATCAATATTTATTTAATTTTAATTAACTATTAGAAAATATCAATACAACATTGATTAAATTTTTTATTTAAACGTTGAAACAACCATTGATTTTTAAATGTTAAACAACTTTTGTTTTTAAACTCATCATAAATAATTGAAATTGGTTCAAAAAATGTTTTATAGTGATTAATTAACATTTAAAAACTTATACTAACTGTAGTTTAAACATTGATAAAATGTATTATTTTTTTTAATTTCAAATTTAAATATTGATTAAAACTTAAATAAATATAACAGTGCTGTGTGGGTAGCCAAGGCTAGAAACATATTATCTTAATAAAAAAAAAAAAAAGCATATTGTATCTTTTTTTATTTTCACAGTGTGATCAGTGTTCATCAAATAAAAAAAAAATTGAAGAATTACTACCTGAAATAAAAGTACTTAAAGAAGAAGTGTCGAAACGACAAAAAGTAGTAGATAGCATTCAAAGTTTTATAAGTGACGAGCTGCTGAAATCATTAGAGAACCCTATAAGGAAATGAAGTAAAGAAACGATTATTAAAGCTCTTAAATTAAGATATGCACTTGGTATACACAGTTATAATTATCTTCAAAATAATAATTTCTCTTTACCATGCTATAACACCCTCGTTTATCGTGTCCGTCACTTAAAACTGTCTTTTGGTGTTTTTCATGACATTTTTGAAACCTTAAAATTTAAAGTAAGTGAAATGGATCCTTCTGACAGACTATGTTTTTTATCAACGGATTCAATGGAAATCAGCAATCAGCTTACATATAATAAAAATACTTCAGAAGTTGGTGGCTATTGTACGCTTGGAGATAATTAAAAAGGAAAAACAGGAAGTAAACTTTTACTGGCTGTTATCCGTGGTATAAAATCAAAATAGAAACAAGTTATTGGATGTCATATTACAGGGACGACAGTGGATGGGTTAGCTATGAAACAATTTATCGAGGAATGTTTGTCTGCGTGTAAAAATGCTGGATCACAAGTAATTTCATATGGGTCCAGAAAATAGAACTCTGTGGAACAAACTTGATGTTAAAGTTACTAGGCAAAATTATTTCAGATTTGATGATTCAAATGTTTTTGTAGTACTAGATGTTTGCCACCTTCTAAAAAACTTAAAGAATGCTATGTTAAACAAATGCATAACACTACCTGCACAATATATTGAAAAATTAGACCTACCTACTCGAGTTGTGACTGGAGAACACATTAAAACATTATGGAAGTGGGAAACTGATAATAAAAAAGAATTACGGTTTCTATGCCACTTATGAAACATGAATTCTTATATCCTGACAACTTTCAAAAAATGAATGTTTCTGCTGCCATTAATTTCTTTTCCGTTAGAACAGCATCAGCTCTAGAAACAGCTGTTGAAAATAATGTGTTGCATAAAGATGCATTGAGTACTGCACATTTTATTCGCATAATTCACGAATGGTTTTCTTTGCTATCCAGTAAAGTACGAAAAACAAGTATCACAAACAAAGTATGTGTTTCTAGAAAACATAATAAATCTTATTGAAGAGACTCAATTTGATAAAGGTCGGAAACGTTTGAATACTAGTATTATCATGACAACTTTATCCTTCATTGATATATGTGAATTATTATTTCTGAGATTTAATTATGACTTCGTACTGGGACATAGATTTACTCAAGACGCCCTTGAAAATATATTTTCTAATATTCGTCTAAAAGCTGGTAAGACTCCAACTTCTAATCAGTGCCTTCAAGCTTTAAAAGGGATTTCTGTTTCACAGTATCTTTCGGATATTGATCATAGCAACTATGCCAATGACAGTGATTACTTCTTACTAGATTTATTTCAGAACACAAAGCAAAATGTTGATAGTGCTCAAAATCAAACTTCTCTTACGGTTTTCCAAAAAAATTTCTTAAATGTCATATTTAAAACTGAAAATTTCAATACTTTAACATCGTATCTTGATTCATCAGATTTAAACAATTTATATTTTTTAAGTGGAAGTTACATTATATAAGTAAATTTATTTGTGAATCATGTCGTACATTAGTTGTTATGCCTTCCGAGGAATGTAATACAACTTAAGAAACGAAATACTTTACAGAATCCATGGACAAAGGAAATCTTACATATCCTTCCTTATCTGTAATTGAGTTAATTTTAAACTGTGAAGTAATTTATAGGGAACATAGATCGTTCATTTTGCATAATTCTTCACAACTATTAATGGAAAAGATATTTTCGGAAATACAGATTAATTTTTCAATGTGTACCTCCACCCAAATCTGTAACACAAAGTATTTAATAATTAAATATTTTTCTACTATTCGTGGATATAGTATAAGTTCATTAAGTGTTGCTAAAAAAAGAAAAAGGACATATGGCACAGCCAGTGCAAAAAAAAATGTATTTCTTAATTTGTTAAATAAAAGCTTATTGCAATAATTTATTCATTACTTTTATAAAATGTTTACCATTTTAAAATAGGTCTAGAAGTACACTATATAATATGCTATAATATATAGTATATACCAAATACCAATAATGAATGCTTTACAATCAAATTTGATGGATAGTACAAATAAAAAAAAAATAATACAAAAATAATACAATAATAGGAATTCAATAATTACATTTTTTCAATGAAATTAATAAAACTAGGTAATATTGAAACAAATTCTTGTCAATGATTTTAGGTAATAATAAAAATAACCAATACATACTAATGAAGAGCGGATTTTTAGGTTTTTACACATATATTTTTTAACTTTATGTAGCTCAACATACGTAAACAATCTAGCATATTTTACCAGCTTGGGAATTATTAAGAGAATATTTTAAGGTTTCTTTTAGAGTATAATATTAGAATTGTATTTTAAATTTTTAAGAACCTAATAATCTGCTCTATACAGTTATTAATGACTTAGGAAAACATAATAATTTAATATTTTGTTTTTTTTTCTTACATCACTAATTTTATGGTAAATTAACTGGTAACTTTTGGGTCGGCATTCGATTGTAACTGTAGTAAATGCTTATCTAATAAACGTTTTCTAATTAATAAGAGCATTTTTCAATGCTGTAAATCGCTGAATTTCTTCTTCTGATTCTAAGTGTTTTTCAATACATGGTGGATCTTTGGACTGAAAATACAATACCATCTTACATTAATTTTCCACAAGTTAAATTGAAAAAAACAAAACTGTATTCAGTATGTAATAACAAAAATATTATAAACTTAGTACCTATACATTCTATGTAAACAATATTTTTAAATTTAAGTTAATGTCATGAATTAAGAAGATCTTAGTTAGTACCTAATCTTCTTAGTTCATGGTTATTATGCATTTTTTTAAAATAAATGAAATGTAAAGGTTAGGTTATAATAAATATGGTTAGGTATGTAACCTAACCAACTCAGCACCCTGAAGGTTCATCGACGAGGCGCTACGGAGATCTTCTGTCCCGCACTACCTGATTAAATTTCTAAGGTCGTATATGGAAGCTCATAATCGGCGAAGACTTGAACATTCCCGTAACATGTGGAGTTCCGCAGGGTTCGGTCCTGGGGCCGACACTTTGGAACCTTTTCTACGATGGTGTTCTCCGGCTTCCAGTACGCGACGGTGTCAGATTGGTAGCCTTTGCGGACGATGTTGCTGTGGTGGCAGTGGCAGGGCCGGATTTAGAACAAGTGCCGCCCAAGGCCCTTTGAAATATGCCGCCCCTACCCCAAGAAAAAAAATTTGTAATTATTTCTAATAAATCCATTTCATTTTAATGAAATTAGGTCAATAGTCATTATAAACAAAACAAATAATAATTATAAATCCTAATTAGGCATTATCAGTATAAATTTTTAATCTTAATCTTAAAATAATCTTAATAATCTTTAATCTTATATCTAGTAATACTTAATAGTTAAACTTATACCTAATCATAACCTATGTTATCTATAACATTTTACGACGAAATTTTTTAGACGCGAAATCATATAAATATTTCGTGCATTTATATAATTTTTTTTTTATTTCTTACAAAATTTGCCGCCCCAAAAAATTTGCCGCCCTAGGCCCGGGCCTCACGGGCCTAGGCGTAAATACGGCCCTGGGCAGTGGCCCACAATTTAAACCTAACGCTGGGTCGGTTATCTCTACTAAAAATTTTCTCCCGCTTCATTTTAATCAATCAGATGTTTTAAAAAGACATCGTATGCCAGAATCCAAGTGAATTGTAAGATTAAATCCCGACGATTTTCAAATTGGTATAAGCAATTCAAAAATATCTGTAAATCACTGCATATTTTGAAAAAGCGCCTACCAGAAATAATTTATGATGTAATAAAGACTAATATTAAATAAATAAATAATAAAGTCTTTATTACTATGGTTGTAATAGTCTCATTACGGTTACACTTCTGACGTTATGAGAGTAATATAAATTAGAAACAATCATGGTAAATACTAAATCGTATAGTCTGTAGTTCTACAAGAAGAACATTTTATGGAGGAGTTGATTTAGGGACCGGAGGTGATAATATTACAGATAATGTTCTAGAAGCCAGTAATGCTTTAGTTTTTTTTTAGTGACTTGTATAAATGGACATTGGAAGATTCCATCAGGATACTTTTTGATTCATAGTCTTACCGGAACTGAACAAGCAAACCTCTTAACAAAATGTTTAGAATTGTTTGCAGAAACTGGAGCAAAGTGTTAATCAATCACTTTTGACGGAGCTTCGACTAATATGTCTATGTGCAAAATAATGGGAGCCAATGTTGATTATCATACTGAAAACTTTAAGCTTTGTTTTAATTTTTCCCCAACTTCTTCTGAGCTAGAAATCAAACCACCTTATATTTTATGGGAAGCTTGCCACATGCTGAAGTTAGTACGAAATACACTTGGAGATTAAAAAAAGTACTCATTAATGGTGATGGTGAATATATTAAATGGGATAACATAGTCCGTAAACAACTCATGAAAGATTCAAAATGTTTTGAACATTGTATGAAGTAAGTAAGGAATTGATAAAATAGACATATAGTTTAAACTTAAAGTATCTACAGTTATTCGTTTATTAATTACAACAAAATAAGAAATTGCTACACGAGAAATCAAGTGAATATCCAATGTTGTAAAAATTTGAACTTCAAACGGTCATAAGAATTCAATTTTAATTACTGGTAGTGGTTTTTTTTTTCATAAAATTAGATAAACTTACGAGGTTTCTTGCTAAAAATTTTAAATCTTAGATTTAAAAAGAAAAACTGTTATGAATTTCGAACTTTAAATGCTTATAAAAAAAATTGTGACTATTATTTTAATATTTTTCAACTACTATTAGGAACCTCGTATTAAATTTTCACGATTATTTACCCAATGAATAAAATTTTATTGATATTGGAAAATAGGAAAAAAAACTAAAAATGTCTCTAATTTTTTTGCGACGCGTTTGAAAATTTTTACCAGACTAAAGTACCAATTAGATTTACTTTTCTTTTAAAAAAGCTACTGAAGTCAAAAATCGAAGCATTATTTCGACTAGATATCGTGGATATAGACACAACAAAAAAATAAAAATAAAAAAATTACAAACACACATAATTGTAAAATCAATAAATTCATCACCCACGAATCTAAAACATAAATCATTATAGTAAAATTAACATATTCTTCGCTCCGCTAAGAGTCTAATATATCATATTATATTTTAGTTTTAAATGTATGTAACAGCAATAACGAACATTTGGAGAAAAAAAACGTAAACACGTATATGTGAAAAATGTGTTGGATTATTTAAAATTCAACATTAATCCCGGAAATATTTCTAATAAAAATTAGAAATCAAACTTTAAAAAACAATGTAAGCCTTTTCAAATGGAAAATGGACAGTTGTTTTATAAAAAGACACATGCACGTGTTATTACTTAATGGAGATGAATAACTTCGTATTGTAAAAATGATACAATGTGGTTCAGACTCTTCAATTGAAGCCTCCGCTTTGTCAGCCCATAGAGGTCGTGACACCACCCAACATTTGATTAAACAAATGTACGTAATGAATAAAAACTAATAATAGTATTAGTATTCTTGCACACCATACAAGTTTTTTATTAGTATTGAAGGTAGCATTTTGACTTTTTGATAGTATATTAGTTATTAGTATGCCAACATTTTTTATATAGAAAAAAATATTTTGAAATGAGAGCATAAATCTCTAAAATTCCCTTTTAAAGTGCTTTGCCGATCTTCTTTATGGCCTCTAAATGCTATGTTATGACGTCCCAAGTATAAGGTAATATCAATTAGTGTTTTGATTATTTCACGGTTCATAAATACTTCTTCTTTTTTTTTAGATGTAAGTGAAGGTATAAGTGGTAAGGAAGATTGTCTAATTTTTTGTTTTATTGATGAAAAAACATGAGCTGATGACACCTCATGGCCAGTAATACTGAGAGAACACGTTGACCAATTTTCAAAACCATTTAGAATCCAAGCTTTATTTGGGGTTTCTTTGCCTTTTCCAGGAAATAACATACAACTTAAACAAAACATTCGCATATTTGATTTAGAATATGACAACCAATCTCTTTTAATGACTGACCCATCTGGTAATTTCTTTTTGTATAAGCTTGGAATAAATCTATAGCCTTTTCTTTTTGGATAACATTGTTCAGGAAGTTCTTCGGGTTGTGGTTGGCAAGGACCTAACTCCAAAATTGTTGATATCAATTCATATGAAAGATCTTTTACTAAACAAAACTGAGCAGGATCATTGTCCAAAAATAAGTACTTTTCTTTTTCTATAAAATAAAAATAAAATACAAATACAAACACTGAAACACACATACTACATAATATATTTTAAAATTATGTATTTACCTTCAATGCATTCCAATGTTATGGGTTTGTTATTACATAAATCTTTGTTTAATAATTTTGGAGAATTTAACTGCTGGATAGTCAAGATAAGTTGGACATCATCAGCATCTAATTGCATTAGTTCACTAGTATTTTCTGCATTCATTAAAAAAAAAAAAAAAAAAACAAAAATAATTTTATTAACTGAATAATTTTTAGTGAAGCAAACTAAAATTATTATTGATATTAGTAGGTAACATTCATAAATATAATTAAACACACATGCTGCATAATAATTTTAAAATTATGTATTTACCTTCAATGCATTCCAATTTTATGGGGTTGTTATTAAATAAATCTTTGTTTAATAATTTTGGAGAATTTAACTGCTGGGTAGTCAAGATAGGTTGGACATCAACAGCATCTAATTGCATTAGTTCACTAGTATTTTTTGCATTCGAATGAAAAAATTCATTCAAAAAAAATAATAATAATAATAGGTATTAAAACTTAAAACTGAATTCTGAATAATTTTAGTGAAGCTATCTACAATTATTAGGAAGTATCTTAACTAACATTCATAAATGTAATTAAACACACATAGGTTAACTAGTTTATTAACTACATTATATTATAATGTACTTTAAAATTGTGTAAAATACTAATTACATAAACCTTATATAATTGTAATATGTAACATAAAAAATAAACAATGAAAAAAAGGTCAAGGGGCAGATATATTTCTAATTTTCACCCATAAATACGCAACTGACTTAATTAAATATAGTATTAAAAATTTAAATTCCAACTTACCGAAGTTAATTTGTTCAAGTTTTGGTTTTTTCGTGTAAAATGATGCTATAGATCGCGTATCTTTTAATGTCTTCATAATTGTACAACTTTCTAAATGTCGAAGCCAATTTGTATTGTTCAAATTTGCTTGAGTACGACCGCAATGACATTTTTTTTATTTTATTGTCACTCATTGTTAAATAATTTAGTAGTTAAATAATTATTGTAAATGATTCAGAAGCCTCTTAAGAAAGAGTAGTAATAGTTGGAAAAAATAAATTAAATGAGAATCGTGATACAATAACACTGTGTGGTGAGCCACTGCCCACCACAACATTTTCCCCTGTCGGTCACACCGCCGCGGTTGGCAGCACCGCCCGGCACTGCGGCGTCCGTAGGGACGACGAAGTGCCGGACGGCCGCCTCGTCCTAGTTTTTGCTCTACCGTCGGCGCATAGAGTCCTACGCCTCATTTTCTCTCCTCCGTAGTAACGACCACGTGTTTCTAACGCCGGTGCACGCCACACGGTCCCGCTTCGTCCTGCTGCTCGCGCTGACCCACCGGGTCACGGCATACCAGGCAAGTGCACGCGACCTGTCGTCACCCGCCGACGTTCCGTGCGGTCTCATTGTTTTTAACTCGTTCGAGTCGTCCCCCCGACGTGTGACCGGCCTCCGGCCTTCGTTGTGTTG
Organism: Acyrthosiphon pisum; assembly: GCF_005508785.2. NCBI lineage: Eukaryota > Metazoa > Arthropoda > Insecta > Hemiptera > Aphididae > Acyrthosiphon > Acyrthosiphon pisum. The sequence goes on along the minus strand of NC_042493.1, from coordinate 36,387,269 downwards.
TATTTATTGGCCTACGGCCATTGTTAATATATTTCGCTAAAGGTGTAAAATAAAGTTAACTCATAAACTCACTCTATCCGAGTCGTCATTTATAACTAGCGCTCAGTTGGCCGCAGGGATCTGTTCGTGATAACTCATTCGACCCACTGTGCGCCACAACTGTATACAAAAACTAATAAGTAAAAATTAAAAATAGAATTTAAATTGATACGACTGATATCGATATAACTGGTAGTATTGTAGTAAACATGAAAAATATTAACTGATTTTGGAAACGGTTTTTCAATACGGGTATAACATCATATTGGTGTACGGAAACAGTTTCATTGTTCGAACTTCAAATCATAGGTAAACACTTCACCCGTCAGCTGATCGAGTTTCGCTTCTATATTGTTCTATGATCCTACTAACTACTCAGTACTCTCAAGGTTTACTTTTATGTTTTATATAAACATCAAGTATCTATAAATAATTTACATTTTATATCGAAAACACAACACATTGACACCAACCCATCCAGTCCCCCACACACCCCGAGTTGTGACAACCCATGCAGTTACATTACTTGAGAACATAGATATACGCCACTGGGTACACCCATTAAATATGAAAAGAATTGAAGAAGGACAATTTCAAGTCACATTTTTGACACTTCGGCAATATCCTGAAGAATTTTTTAAGTACTTTCCTATGTCAATAACGTCATTTGATACACTAGTAAGTTAATAAAAATAATAATATTAAGTCATTCTATACAATATTTTATAAATAGTAACTAAACTACTAAACTCAATGGATTTAGTTTTTTTTAATTTAGTTCAATGTATTTTAGATCTAGATTTTGCTGGTTGGAAAATATATACAAAAACAGAATACAAATATGCGTATTTCTATAAATCCTGAAGAAAGGTTAACAGTGACGATAAGGTAAAATAATATATTTATAATTATTGTATACTGATTCGTAACTCGTAAGTAGGGTTCTGTAAAATAGGCCTAATAAAAGTTTACACATACTAGTGACTTGAAATTAGTCACTTTATTTTTTGTTTCTATGTACACGATAAGTAGTCGAAATAACACTTCGATTTTCCACTTCAGTATCTTATTCGATGGGAAAGTGAATCCAATTTTTAACATAATATTCGATAATGATTTTATAATGATGTCCTTTTTTCTTAGTATATTTGATGATATTATTGTAAAAGAAGTTATTATTATATTATAACCTATTTACGTTAAACCTTGTTTTAAATTTTCAATCCTTAGCTATAAAATTTGAACATTTTATACATTTTTACTACAAAATAATTTTAAATTTTTCTTAATTTAAACTTTAAATGCTTATAAAAAAAATTGTGCCTATGTATTTTCAATATTTTTCAACCACTATATTAACAATATACCAGGCGTCTCGGATTACATTTTCACGGTTTTTTACCCTACAAAAAAAATTTTAAAAATATTAAAACAGTCACAATTTAACAAGCACTTAAAGTTTGGCTTTTGACAAAATACGTAAAAATGACGAAAATGTGCAAATTATTTTGGGTTAGAAATTCATAAATTTTGTTTTTTTAAATCTAAGATTTGAAAATGCAATACAAGATTCCTACGAGATTACCTACTTATAAGTTTGTCTATCTTTAATTAAAAATATCAACGGAAATGTCAAATTAAAATTTTAATCCGAAGTTTGAATTATTAGAATATTGGATATTCACTCGATATTTTTCATGTAGCGATTTTCATATTTTATTGCAATTCAAAAACTAATCTAAAATTAGCTAAATTTGAATGCTTCTCTTTTTAGATACCTAGCTACTGGAACTAATTTTACCGCGCTACATTTTGAGTTCTTGGTGGGTGTGTCAACAATTTCCAGAATAGTTTTGGAAACGTGTGATGTTATTTGGCAAATATTGCAACCCATTGAAATGGCAGCACCTACTACTCAAGATTTGCTAGAAATATCAAATGGATATTTTAAAACATCAAAATTTCCTATTTGCGTTGGAGCTGTTGATGGCAAACACATTAGGGTGGAATGTCCAAAAAATAGTGGGACACTATATTATAACTATAAACAATATTATTCACTTATTCGTATGGCAGTCTGTGATTCAAACTATTTTTTCCGAATAATAGATGTTGGTTCTTATGGAAAAGAAAGCGACTGCAACATTTTTAAAATATCGTCTTTTGGGAAAAAACTGTATTCAAACCAAATTAATTTTCCTCCAGATAACAATTTACCAGGTGATGATTTCGGTGAACCTCAACCATTTGTAATTGTGGGTGATGAAGCTTTCGCCCTACATAACAATTTGTTAAGACCGTTTCCTGGTAGGTCATTAAATGACCAAAGAAGGATATTCAACTACCGGCTATCAAGGGCCCGACAAACAATAGAATGTTCATTTGGCATTTTATCTCAAAAATGGAGAGTTTTCCAAACTAGTACCTATTTTAGTTGATCCTGATATGGCTCTACTATCACAAAAGCATGTTGTGTCTTACATAATTTTATTCGACGTCGGGACGGATATAACATCGAACACACTCTCAGTTGTCCTTTGGAGTGTATAACTGAAAGAAGAGGAGTAGTAAATTCTTCAACTAGTGCCAAAGATATGAGGGAGTACTTTGTTAGATATGTTAATGATCATAGTCACGCTTTAAGCTGGCAGAATAAAGTAATTGAAAGCTTATTTATATCTCCAGTCCACTTCATATATCTAATCAGAGTTTTAGATGCATGAATCAAATTAATAATTGGTCTAATGACACAATTTTCGTCTTCTCTGACACAAATTTAGTGTCAAGTGTATGTTTTAAAATGCTGCTTAACATATGAGCAGCACAGTTGATACGTGTACCTCCTTCAAGTGCACTTTTGATGTTTGATCCTTGGTCTGTAACCCATACTGGTCGCGCAGTCAAAACAACTTCCTGCACCGCACCTCTTTTTACTGATGTTTCGGGGAACCAATCAAAAACCGGCTACGCGAAACGGACGCAAAACGGTCCACCGCGCAGTCCTGATCTTATTTGAATGTTGATCACAACAGTGTTAACATTAAAAATAAGATAAAAGAAATTTTGGATGAACTGGGAAATTGATGAATCTAAAATTGTCGAAATAACAACAGATTGTGGAAGTAACATTTTAAAACCCTTGGATAGTTTATCGTTTAAAAACGTGCCTTGTTTTGAGCATGTTTTAAATACGGGTGTAACTAATGCACTACCACCTGTTAAGTTTTGCTCACAAAATTCAGTAAAAGTGTGATCAGTTTTTCATGACAGTCCCAAAATGAAACTTTCTTTGTTTAATTAATTTAAGTCTGACACTCGTTGGTAGTCTTTACTTCCGTGTTTAAGCTTTATAAAACATAGCATGAAGCATTGCGTACTATACTAACCACTCCTTAACATCAAAATATGTTACGTACCTTTAACCACTTAGGAACAGTTAATTATTGAACGTTTGTTATGTATTTTGAATCCATTAAAACAACTGGCAGAAACTATGACTTCAGAAAAAATATAACAATATCTTCATATACCACCATTTTAAATTATAATTTTATAAGCAGACAAATGAAAGTCATTCACATATTGTATCTATTAATGAAGCAACTGAAAATAATCCAGCTCCCTTATTTCTTGACTTGCAAGAAAGTACATCCCATAGTCAACCTACAGTAGAAATTCAGACTTATTTTCTCAGATAAATTATGATTTAACAGAATATTGTGGAGAGGAAATTTTAAGTCTAACATTAATTCAAGCATTGAACCTTATTGAACAATCGGTATCTTATGCTATATTTGGAAAACTTTAAAAACGTTTCAATGAAAATATTAGAGCCAAACAATTGATACAGTAAACCGGGTCAGTGTTTTGTATTTTTCTTATTTTATGTGATAATAAATAAAATAATAATGATAAGAATAATGTTGATGTGTCTTTGAAAACTAGAGATGCATTATGAAATTATAGATGTCACAACATAGAGTAAGATAGAGGAGCCGTTCCAAGTTTTGGTTGATGCATAAAGTGACGGATTTTTACAGTGTAGCCTTTTCGGTAATAGAAAATCGATTTATTAGTTTATTACACATAATAATATATTGAATTGTCGTAAATTTGTTACTTTATTGTAATAGGTTTTACCTATGTTTTTATAAATATATTATTATTTCCTATATTGAAATCTGTAATTATTCTTCACTATTTTTGTTAAATTCTTATTGCGCCATCATTTTTTACAGGTTAGAAAAGAAAATTTATGAAAAGCATGATAAATTATATCTTATTAGGCAGTCTTGTAAATGCTTGAGTAAAGTTATTCAAATACTTCTTAAGTAGGTACTCAAATACGTATTTAAGTATTTAAAATACTTTTGAAATACATTCTCAAACTATCTGTACTTAAATTCAAATACTAATTTTAAAATACTTTTTTAACTCATATTTGAGGGCTATCTGTAGTATTCTTACTTCTAGAGGGGGTATTCCTGCAAGGTTAATTATGCTAGGGATAGCGCCTGACTGATATGCTCCAATGGCCATTCGAAGAGCTGCGTTGTATATTATATCCACTTTTCTCATGATTTTTTTCCGTGTATCCCCATATGTATGCGCCAAAGTCTAATTTGGACATGATTAGATATTTATATATTTTTGTAATATTGCGTTTGTTTTTGACCCCCATGACGTGTGTGAAAGTATTTTTATTATGTTTAATCGAGGGGCGATGGAGTCTTTTAGGTTGTTAATGTGGTGTGTCCATGCTGATCTAAAATCTAGGGTTATTCCAAAAAATTTGTTTGTGTTTTTTTCCTTGATTTGATGTTGACCCATTTTTATAAAAAGTGATTTGTTTTTCTGCTTTTTAGTGAATACGATGCATTAGGATGTCTCGAGCGAGAAATTGATGACCGTCATTTTTGATCATTCAATGAGGTTATTGTTGGTTGTATTTTGTAGCATATCTCTAACAGTTTCTACGTTGCGATTAAAAATTAAAATCATCGGCGCATAGAGTTGCTTTAACTGATAATTTTATATTATTAGTGATACTGTTAATGGCGATGAGAAATAGCGTAGGGGACAGAGACGAACATTGTGGCACTCCATTTAATTGTTTATATTCTTCTGATTGGAGGTTGTTAAGATCGCTCCTAATTTACAAAAACTAACAACACTATTGAAGCTCCACAATCTCAAGACCTCCGACATCCCCCCTTAATTTTTCCCAACCCCCCCCCCCCCCTGGATTCACTCAATTGTCACCATCATGAATTAAAAAGAATTAAAAAAAAATTCCTCAAATATTTAAACCTATAAGTGGCTTTATCTTCAAATTTTACATAACTTATCGGGCGAAAAAATCTACACATATGCCTCAAAAAGCCAATCGGGAGTCGGTGCTTCGGTAATCTGGGATAACACAAAACTTATATTTAAGCTACCCAATACAAGCTCAATTTTCACTGCAGAATCATTCACAATTCTCAAAAGTATTCAATCAGTCCTCAAACATTCAAAAAACTACAATCTTCTCAGACTCTCTTAGCGCGATAAACAATATAATAAATGCCACAACACAAATGAAATAAACATACATGTACAAAATTTGCTACAATACGGAAGAGCAAAAGGAGTCACTGTTCAGTTATGCTGGATACCTTGTTATTGTGGTATCATCGGAAATGAGATGGCTGATAAGGCATCAAAAAATGCAATTATGAACCCCTCAACAACAACAGTTCAACTTGTAACAAAACAAGATGTAATACCTGTGAGAATCCAGAGCTTTTTAGGGCTCCGTAAACCACCCACGATGTAAGCGGAAAACTTACACCGTGACCTATGAGCCGCACCGCGTGATGACCCGAGGGCCAAGTCGGTGGAGCTCATAGGCTTTGTTACACGCAACGACAATTGAATGCCGAGGATTTATGAGGAGAAATAAAATATAATATTTAAAAATAATAATTTCGGGCTATTAACAAAATATATTAAAATGGGTATTACAGTAGGAGGTTGAACTTTAACATTACAAATAATAATAATATGACAATCATAAAAGAATATAATAATTTTGGCGCACGGAAAATGCAAGATAATATAATATGGTGGCACATGGCAATTACAAAATAATATCAGAGTTTTAATAATCTGAATGGGAAGCCAGAACGTGGCAATAATAATATAATTATAGAACTTTTAATAATATGAATGGGGAGCCAGAATGTGGCAATTACAATATAATATAATAATTTGTCGCATGCTTTCCCGGCCCACGGGAGGCGACACACTCATGGTGCGTCCTCACAGGGTTACCGGGAAAGCGTGCCGGGCTCGTTCAAGCCAAAAACAGGGGAAATTATTGTGAGGGACCCGCGTCTTGCGACGCTCCTCTAGCGCACAGGTTATCGAGCGTGAATTACACGTAACCTGTGGCCTACGTGCTTGTAAAGGGGGGGACAGGGGAAATAACATATAATACGACTTTTGACTGTTGTGGCTGGAGCAATTGTTGGCCGCCGCCCGGGCCCTCCTTGTCGAACTTAGCCCATCATGGTAAGTAGGCGCCGGTGTCTAATAATGATGATGGCGATCGGCGTGTGTATAGTCAGATCGGGTGAAGAACAAACAATTGGTTGGCCGCGTGGTCTGTGCGTCGTCGTTGGTTGGGGCAAGTGGACCGTCGTGGACCAGGCAGGTGTAGAGCCGTGAGAAAAGAATGAATCGTATTGAGCGGAGACCCGGCGACAGCGGTGGCCTGTTGCCGGCGGCGGAGCTTTTTGTTGTTGGTGGGGCAGGTCAGTGTCGTCTTATTGCGGGATTGTTACAATATTTTCAGGGAGATTTCAGCGTTGTTCCGCTGGTGCGGTGCCGCCGGACGCGACGAAAGCGCTGTAGGTGACGGGCAGCGGGCAACCGCGGCACGTCGGCGACGAACACTGCATGATGAAGGGGGGAACGGGGAACATTTATTGTATAACACTGCGGTCACTTCTGCATTAGCGCGCGCATACTCATTAGTGGTAATATGGGTACAGGTATGTTGGTGATAATAATAATATTAATGCAAAAAATGCTGTGACGTTACATACCCTTAATTAAACTTTATTATACCAATATGTGGCAGACAAACTGAAATTCCACTTGCACGAAACTACACGAAATAAAACAGGATGTTTTCATATGGCCACTTTCCACAGACCTTCCAAGAAAGTTCGAGGTCATCCTAACAAGACTCCGGGTCGGGCACACTCAAATCACTCAAAATCACCTAATGAGTAAAAATGATCCTCGGTATGCACATCTTGTAGAACTTGTCTTACAATCAAACACATAATGACGGAGGAATGACAAACATACATAGAATCAAGATTGTCCTCAAAACTCCCGGAACACCTCTCAGAATCTCTCGGTTACAACAGATCATCATTAGCAGCCACCATCGAATAACGAATTCATAATAAAAGCAAATTTTCAAAACAAACAGTAAAGCGTATATAAATTGTTCACAAACTTATCTGTACTTCATTAGAAATAAGTTACATTAAATTATAACTGCATCCCAATGGCCTATGTCGATGAGAGTAATTTTTTATTAATAAAAAAAAAAATAATAATAACTTATAAAGTTAAAGTTAAACATGAAAATTGGTTCTGCATATTTGTAAGGTAAAAAAATGTATTACTAAATGGTTATACTTGGCTATGGTTATATATTAACAATTGATAAATTATAAAAATGTATTACACATTAAATATTTTAATATTGTGAATTTTACAATTTTGTTGTTGCATTATAAAATATAAAATTACAACATATATAAAATAAAATACAAAATATAAATTATTAGGTAGGTACATAATTCAAATTATTTTTCATTGACCTCTAACTTGTTATACCAAGTCTTTAAAGATGGGTTTTCATTGCGAGCTCTATGATTAATTTTTAGTTTAACATAATGTATAAGATATTTATTTAATTAATAATGCAAGATGATCCGAGAGATCCGAATTACTTTCAGCACTATGAAATTTTAAAGACCTAAATATTCTGCGATGGTGTAAAACATAGTTGGGAATTTTGGATTGGATTTCTATAGTATTAATTGCTTTAGTTCAAAGTTATACATCTTTTAAAGCTTTTCAGTCTGAAAACAAATTTCTAGTACGTCATCACTGGGGTACATAATACCACCTTTATCACCACCTCTATTTTTCATGGTTATTAATGAATTCAAAAACATTTCTTGATTAATTGCACATAATGATTCGATGCAGATCTCACAATGGAGAACTGATGTTAATTTTAAAACAACAAATCTCGCAATGTAAATAATAACTTCTTTTGTAAAATTATTAACATCATAGTCATTAGGGTTACAAATATAATCAAGGTCATTTATGTATTGATTCCACCGCTTGATTATTTTCTAATATCTCATTCTCAGATACAATTAAATCCAATTTATTATTATGATTATTACTATTCAAATTAATTACTTTTACGAGGTCTGAGCTTGAATAAAGTAGGATGTCAATATGTTCAAATGGTAGGTATTCAGCATACATAAGTATATAAAATAGATCGGCAACTCCTATTTAAACATTTTGAACTATCAATAGCGCTCTATATGGGCGTTTGTGAAACGAACTAAAACAGTGTAGCCATTTTTCCATTGAATAAATATTATTAATTATTGTACATCTTTTAAATATTATTATTCCTAATAAAGAAATGAAAAAAAAACACATTTTTATACTTTTGTACAAATCATTTTAAATTTATTAAGTTTTATCATGTAATATTGTATAACACAAAAATGTAAACCATTTACCAAAAAAAAAAAAATAATAATAATAATATATACATAAATATAACGTTTAATACAACTTAAACCATAATAAACTTGCCTCTGATTTTTTTTTTTTAATGTTTTGAGTACCATATATAGGCCAGTTTTTTTATCGGGTCCTTTTCTCCCTGTTGAAACAACAGTTTTCCTCTAAGCAAACGATCCACATCACAGCACCAGTGATTCACCATCAATATTATTATGGATTTTGTGATCTCCTTTGTATATTGTTCATCATGTTGTGGACAATGTAATTGTTTGGTGTCAAATAATGCCATTTTGATTGTAGCTGTTGTCCGACATAAACCATAGTTTCTAGAGGATGCTGGTTCAGATGTCTTGGAAGTAACGACCCTTTTCACCAAGACTTCGAGACAATGTTTGAAACCCTATAAAAATAAAAATATTATACTTAATTTTAGTAATCTATCAATGTATCTACCTAACTTTGATTAATATAGTGTGCACTGGCCTAGTGAAGTCTAACAAAAAAAAAATATATATATTTAAATGTAACCTTACCTTTAATAGGAGTGATCCACTTTTGCCGTATCCACTGCAGTAGGATCAATGATATTTTTTGCTGAAATAAGAAACAACATTTTTTTTTTTATAATTCAAGGGTTATATAGACAAATGTTTTGAATATTTTTCAATGCAATTATGAATTAATTGTAAAATCTATGAACTCGCAAGCAAGGAAATTCATAACTGCTGATACTCTTTGACTGAACACCTGGGTTGCATAGCGGACTTTAATTTTATAAATTGTATCGGTAATGACATGACTCTCCGTTAATTTTGGTAACATTTTTTAATCCGGTATACATCTGCCAGCATCATATAATTGCAGAAGATGTTTCCACTTAGCAACACGTTTTTTACCATTCATTTCAAATGTCAGATCTTTTGAGACCAAATTATTCCTGGTGCATTTGATTAAATGGGGTACATCATAAAGGTGAACCAATTTTAACCTGTTGAAAATGATAATTGCATATTGTTTATTGTTTGTCAAATGAATATTTTTTTTTATTATTATTTTACCACATAAAAGCCTAAGTACTATGTTTTGTGTAAAAAGTTTTTTTTAAATTTAAAATATACATTTTTATAAACCTTTCCTTAGTTTCCAACTCCACTTCATAAAATTCACTGTAGTATTGGGTCCTGTTTTTAAGATGAAATAGCCGGGTTTCGTTATTCAAAATAGTGATAGCTCCAATTAGTTGTATCTTGATCACATATAGTTGCCACTACCCTTAAGCCAGTTTGTTCAACATTTCTAATTACCTAGTTAAAAAATAATTTTTTAATAACAAATATGAAGAATAAAAAAAGTATTTTATATATTATAGTAATTATTATCACTTCCGACCATTCCCATTAGAAAACTAAATAAATTTTCCAATATATCCTGGTTCAACTTTCTAGTCATTATGTATGTGACACCATTCATGTTTTTAATATCAATTAATACATTTTTTAGGGCTATATTAGTAACTAAAATTAATAGAAATAACAGTTATCTGTTCTTATGAACCAATACATTGGATACAATTTAAATGTATATAAGTTATTCATAACTATTTTACCCTTTTAAATGGCAGTAAAGATATTTTATTTTTGATGAACTCTCATGGACTTGATAAAACTGTTAATTTTTTCGAGTAAATCATTTTTATTTGTTTCATATAGGCCATAACTTTTTACTCCTGTATCAAATTTATGTTGAGTGCTTAGTGAATCAAACCAATCGTTGAATAGCAAAATAATTTCTGAAGCCTTTTTTTTAAAAACAAACATTTTTTTTTTTGTCAAGCATTATATTAAATGTAATTCCAAAATAATAAAAAATACCAATTAAATATTTTTATATTACGAGTACTCAATTATACATTTATAAAATAAGTATTTATTTTTTTCCAGTTATATTCCTCTAATAACTTTTTTTCTCCGCCTATATTTAATTGCTTTGGAAACTGTATATGAAAATAACTGTGCTGCTAATTTTACTTTCATACGACCAGTCCCCTACAACTAATAGGTGTTTGTTTGTAAATTTATGAGCCAATTTAAAATCTTGGCCAGAGTTTAAATTTAATAACTATCCGAAAACACCTTTTCCAATATATTTTCCACTGGAAAGCACAAAACCTCTAAAATAATAATTTACTTGATATTTAATAGATATTAATTAATTAATTAGTTTTATACTTGTCAACTAAATGATTTCTTGCTAGTTATAAAAGATGTGGGACGTCAGCAAAAACATAGATGTTTTGGTTTGTTATTTTATGCTTGAAGGACGTATTCTCTATAGATATGTTTAAAGCTTTCCATAATCCAATGTTTGAAGAACCCATATCACTAACCATTGAAATGACATTAAACCCAACATAATGCAGTTGCTCAATAATTTAATGTAACAAATCTTGTGTGATTGGGATATAATAACCATACATAATCGGCTGTTTCCAACTACTTACCAACCCTGTAAATTAATCGGTCTTTCATTTATTTACTTAATACATATCTAGTCATAAAAATGTTTATAGCAATGTTATTGTCTGTACCTCGAGCTATAACTGTTTGTACAAAATTATGCGGTCCCATTCCTCTTTCATTTTTTTTTGTCCAAACAAATTCTACTTGAAATATAGTTTTCATCAAAAGCATAGGTTAGCAAAACACTCAAAAAATTTAAGCCATTATGCCGAATTTTCCACGACTCTTCTGACACGACTAAGGCGACTAAGGAGGATTAAATATCTGATTTTTCGAACTCTTATCCTTATCTCCACTATAGGACACATGGAAAAAGTGGGAAAGCATCATCAGCTGCGAAAAAATAAGGACTTAATTTAATTCGACCCGTAGCACACTTGCTGGTAGGTTTAATGAAGAATGTTCTATAAGATTTTGAAAGAGATTGAAAATAGATTCAGTTGATCATAGACATTCGTCGAGTCTAGACCTTTGTTGATTTATTGTTGATTCGATTTCAGAATCTTTCCGTATCTTTTTCTAAATTTGTTTTATTCGTTTTATTGCGTTCTGTTCAATTTTTCACGTAATGGCTCTTACCTTAACTTTTTTTGTGTGTAATTCTTGCTTCGGTGATTTAGAATCTCCAATTTACTGTGACAGTTTATCTCAACCTGCTCATAACAAATGCACTGTCCTTTCTGCGACCGAAATAAAGTGCCTTGTACTCAAGAACAGGAATTTAAAATATTTTTGTATTTCATGTGATCAAGGTTTTAAAGAATTACCTGACCTAAAACTACTTATAAAAAATCTTCTCACTGAAGTTGAAGACTTGAAAGTTAAGTTCAATCCGACAGATATAACCAAATAATTTGACAATGATTTTATAGTTAATCAAATTAGTGATCGAAACGCTCGAGCCTCCAATCTAATCTTTATAATGTTACTGAAAATGAATCTAACCAGGTTGAAGTCCGTATTATTCATGATCTAGAACAGGTAAATAGATATATTTATTCAGTTATCTCTGAACCCGACGCTAGACCGGTGCCACTTAAGGTCATTCGTCTCAAGCATTATCGTAATGATAATAAACCACGACCATTAAAAATAATCTTTTCTCGCCTGCTAATCGGTTTGATGTTATCAAGTGTAAGAACAAGCTATCACGTCAAAATGCACCATCTCAAATTACTATCAGTTCGGACCGTACTCAACTTTAAAGAGACTCCATGAATAAATTACGTAATGAACTAAACCAACGTCTTCCAAGTGAGCCTGATTTAACCATTAAATTCATTAGAGGAGTTTCCAAAATTGTAATGAAAGAAAAAAATAACAACATTTTTAAAGTTGCATGTTATTTATCAAAATGTAAGGGGCCTTAGGGCAAAATTGGATTTTTTTCATAACCTGAAACCTAAAACCTGGCTAAATAATTGTATTTCTGATAATGAATTAGGTATTAGTAACTATAACATTTTTAGATTTGATAGATTAACTGACTACGCTGTAAGAGGTGGTGGGGTTTTATTAGCAATTAGTAATACTTATAAATGTGAGCTTATTCTTACAGACGGTATACCTAGTATTGAGCATATTTTTGTCTTATTAATTGTTAACAACACTAAGTTCCTATTATGTTGTGTTTACATCCCTCCTAATTCTCCTTATAATATTTATACTTAATTCTGCGAACTTGTAGAAAATACTATACATTTACATCTTAATTCTAATATTTTACTTATAGGTGATTTTAATTTATCAAACTTCACTTCCCAAGACAATGAACTATCTTATAATCCAGCTGTTAATATTATTAATAATAGTTTTGTAAATTATTTGGATCTTAAACAGTATAATAATGTACCTAATTTTTGAAATGAAACTCTTGATTTGATATTCTAAAATGTATAAATAAACACTGTACGAATTGGTACCTCATTAACACCTCTACCAGATGCCTATCACCCAGTACTTTACTTAATTTGTGAGGTCCGTACAACTACTGGTATCTCAATATCATCCAATCCTATCATTTATAATTTTAAAGCCTGTAACTTTAATAATATTAGTTCTTTTTTGTATAAATTAGATTTTATGTCGAATCTTAATTCAATTGATTTGAATTCAGCTGTTCTAAAGTTTCATGAAATAATCCTTCATTCTTTTGATATTTTTGTCCCAAAATTTCAGTTGAATACTAACTCTGTTCAAAATATTATCTGGTCGAATAAATCGTTGAGAAATTTAATTAGATTGAAAAAATTAGCCCAAAAAAAATATAAACTAACTAATTCTAATATTGATTATGACACCTTTTCTGACTTGCGTAAAAAATTTAAATACTCGTCGGTACTAGCTCATAATCAATTCATTTCCATCTTAGAGCTTAACATTAATTACAACTTAAAATCATTTTGGAAATACATTAAATCACTTAGGTCAAATTCCAATAACATTCCTGCAACAGTTTTTCTAGATTATTACAAATCGAATACCATTGAAGAAACTTTACATTTATTTGCTGCTTACTTGTCTTCTGTCTTTGTTGATACAGGTTCAAACGTCGACTACTCTGACTTCGACGTTCCTAATGATTCTAATCTTAACATTAACTCTTGGAACATATCTGAAGTAGAAATATTGGAAATGCTTGATTCTTTAAATGAACATTCAGGTTTAGGCCCAGATGGGATACCACCTTTGTTTTTAAAATCTTGTTAACATTCCCTTGTTAAACCGTCACATTTTTTATTCAACCGTTCACTTAATTATGGTATTTTCCCCAAAATATGGAAAAAATCTTTTGTTACTCCTATTTTAAAATCTGGTAGTAAAAATAATGTTCGTAATTACAGACCAATAACTAAATTGTTTTTGATACCAAAATTATTTGAATCAATCATCACTAAGTTATCATTGTTACTTTCGAATTTAATTACTTCTTCTCAACATGGCTTTTTAGCGAAACACTCTATCTCTACTAACCTCTTAATATATCAGTCTGACCGTATAAAATCCTTTGAAATTGGCCACCGAGTTGATACTATTTATACCGATTTTCAGAAAGCCTTTGATAAGATAAATTATTCACTTCTTTTATATAAACTAAAAACTTTCGGCATTTCTGGACCGTTATGGAAATTGATTGTCTCATATCTGCATGACCGAACACAAGTTGTAAAAATATCCTTTCAAACTTCAAATGAGTTTCAAGTATTATCTGGTGTACTACAGGGCTCCCACTTAGGACCTCTACGTTTTTTATTATTTATAAATGATTTGCCCTTAATTTTTAGTAGCGACGTAAAAGTTCACTTTTTTACCAATGACGCTGAAAATCAATTCAATTAATGATTCAATCAATTTACAAAACAACATGGATTCATTTTTAATTTGGACACAAAAAAATTGTCTGCCTTTAAACATAGGATAATGCAAAATTGTCTTATTTACTCGTTATAAAAATCCTATTGTTTACAATTACTCATTGGATAATATAGTCTTAAATAGAACATATTCAATAAAAGATCTTGGTTTTCACTTTAGCTCAGATTTATCCTTCAAACTTAATCATAAACATATGCTAAGTAAAGCTTAATATAAAATGTTAGGATTCATAATTAGGAACACTCAACAATTTAAAACCCTACTACCATAAAAACACTTTATTTCTCCCTTGTTCGATTTGAACAAGAATATGCATCACTAATTTGGAGTCAATCATTAACCAATTACAATCATGATCTAGATAATATCCAATTTAAATTTCTAAAAAAAATTGCCTATGTCAAAAACTTACCTATTTCTAAAGACTTTATTATGGTTGTTCAACATTTAGTGAACATAGACTCTCTCCAGCTTAGACGTCAGTTATTTGATATCATGTTCGTATACGACTTGTTAAATTATAATATTGTAAGCTTTGAGCTTTTAGCTCAGGTCAATTTCATATCATCCCTCCTACAACTCGAGAAATCGTGATCTTTTTGCCATCCCACTCTTCAAGTCCAAATCAAGTAATGACTCATTCTTTATTAGAGCTCTGAAACTTGCTAATTTAGTCTCCACTGCCTTAGATTTTTTCAATACAACTAGTGATACTTTTAGATTTGAGTCAATTATATTTTTTAACAAACATTATAATTCTAATATTGGTCCTAGTTAACCAGTATTCTCTTTATGTTTTTATATATATTTAATTATTTGTATAATTTTATTTTTTACTTAGTTGTACATAATAATTTTATGTTCTACAATTACTTAATACTATATTTATTATTGGTTTAAACCGCATTCAAATTTGTAAAAGGGCTAATCCCGTTGAATTATAAAATAAATAAATAAAATCAGAGACGTTTATCTAAACTTGAAAATTTGCCATTTGTACAAGTCTCTTTTTTAATTCCCTTGGATGAAAATGAAAATGTTGAAATGTGTGTTGTATGTCGTATGTGCCATAAGAGAAAAACTCACGCACTAGTTCCATGTGGATTGTGGACATAAGCATGCATGACGATGTCTACGATGTAACACATATTTTAGTGATTTTTTACGCATTTGGACATAACTATTGTCTCTACTTACTCTATAGTAGGTACGTATATTAATATAAATGTATTGTTGTTTTTATGTCTTAGTTCTCTGTAAATTATCACAACTATATGGTTCTGATGATTCTATTAACAATTTACAGTTCATTTAAAAAATAGTAATATCCCTAATACTTTTTAATAACAATACATGGAACACCTAGGTACTGAACTACCAAAACTGCCCATTTTCATGTACAAAAGAAGATCTCCTGTATGCAAATCCAAATGTTATCGAAGTAGCAATATTTTGGTCAAGGGTAATCTAAACCTAAAACTAAAACAAACATCGAAATCTGACAACTATGTTACATAAGTTACAATAAATTCTATTTATATCTCCAACTATATTTGTTAACCAATTAATGCATTTTTATATCTTATTATTTATATTTATATTTATATCCATATAGACTCAGAATCGTATATATTCATTTTTTATTTTTACTTATCTAATTATGTCTTATTACCATTTGTTTGTAATCATCTAATTGTGGTTGTATAATACGAAAAAAAAAAAACTTTTTGTTTATGAATGGTAATAAGAGTACAGTATATTTTAACAAGGTTAAAGATAGCCCTATTAAAATAACATTATTATTGATTTAGTTTTGAATTATTATTTATTTTCAGTTAGTGCAGAATACAATTAATAACCATAAATACCAATGATTTTATAAATAGAAAATCATTGAAGAAAATAAATAAAAAAATATTAATAGCATCCTTTAAAGTATTGAATTAAAATATTGTAAGCAGTACCACTTATTTTATCTATATTTTATATATATTTTTGATTTGACTGAGTCACATCGTCGGCTTCAGAGTCTAGGAATGAAAAATAAATATCGGACACATGATTGGAAAATATTCAATAATGTTTGACTTTGATGATATAATTTTAAATGGAAAAAAATATATATTAACTCCAAGTATGTGGAGATTGTTAACTCATTCAGATGTTACTAAACCAGAATTTTATACAAATGAAGATTATCAAAATTATGCAAAAATATTAATTGAAACAGATGTAATATATCAAAATAATGATGAATCGACAGGAAAACATAAATCAAGTAAATATGACAAATATATTAAAATGATTAGTCCTATTTGGAAAAAAATGAATTCAAATAAAACACCAACAATACTAAAATAAAATAAAAATCCTACAATAGCAGATTTTTCCTACAATACTAACAGAAAATAAAGGAACTGGTTTAATAAGTTATACAAATAACGAAATTGAATATCGTTGGATAGATAATATGAAATAATTTAATGAAATATTACATTTAATAGCAGCTGAAGAAAAAGCAGGAAATTATGTGTATTATAATGAAGAACTTGGTATCCTTAAATTATTTAAGAAAATAATGGAATATTTAATAGATGATCCTAAAGGTATTGAATATTTACTACAATATGTGATAAATTTACCAACTATCAAATTAAATGACGAAAACGCCAATGTCATGCGAACTAGAGCCAAGGAAAATCTTGAAAATCAAGCGAAAAAAATGATGACATGGTCGGATAAGAAGCTATTGCCGGTGGCAGTTCATTCAACTATACGTGTTCCAATTCCTGAGGTAGATAAAGGACGTTTAGATGCACGAGGTATACTGGCAATTGTTTATGAGGTAATAAATAAGTTTAAAATTGATGTGTTTAATATTAACAAGTAAGACATTTTATTTTTTTTAGGTGACAAGTGATGGTTCTTATCTATTAGGAGCTCGGGATGGAATTCTGAAGCAGTTATACGCCAGAAGTCAGTTCACAGTAGGTATGTCAGAAAAACCTAATACAAATTGTCGAGGTTCCAACAGACACAGAAGTGGCGTTACGAACAGTCGCAAAGGAACAGTCGACAGGTACTGACCAAGGATTTTTAAAATGTGTTCGTAAGACCAAGTGTGAAAATAAATAGTGCATTTGCCGTAAAAATCTATTGTGCACGTTAAAATGCCATTTTTCTACAACATGTTGTAATAAGTAGCTAGTAGCTTAAGTAAATGTATAAATAATAGTACTTAGGGCCATTTTATCAATCATTAGTTAGAATTAATTTTTGATACTTGTGATTACTGTGATTAATTCACCTATGGCGAGTGGAGATGACACATGTGGGGGGATGTCCAATTAAGAAGTTGGACATAATATATTTTATTGATAATGATTAATAACTAAAATAATATGTATATATAGGTACCCACTTACTTGAAAATCGCTAAATATTTTAGGATAATGAAGTCTAAAATCGCGAGGCCCAAGGGCCGTTCCAAAAGTGCGAGGCTCTGTGCGATTGCACTTTATGTACACCCCTCGCGCCGGCACTACTCAAGGTAGTGTAGAACGTGCTAATCAAGATATTGAAATTATGTTGACAACGTATGAAAAACTAACACTGGAGCCAAGGACTTCACTTCATTCAGCTTATGAAAAACCGAGCTTATCATTCTGGCATTAAAATGTCTCCATATGAAGCTTATTTGGCTGTAAAATTAAAATTGGTCTAAACACTTCAAATTTACCACACGATGTAATAAGTACGATAGAAAACGAAGAGCAGTTATCTTACGAAGTACAAACATACAAAATAGCAAATTCGGTAGAACAAATTGTCGGCTGTTTGCTTTAATATTATAGTGAATTATTTATAGTGAAAGTGAGATATGTATGAGCATTTTTAAATTATTATACCTATTTTACGTATATATTTTTATATCATAAAAAACCAACGTTCAAACTTATATTATGTTCTTTCCTCTAAGTTCAATAATAGGTCAAATTGATCCAATATTAAGGCTAATAACACAATTAGGTAGTTCTGCTTAGCTCAAATTTCCTATGTCTTACATATTTTGTAATGTAGAAACTTATAAACACATTACCTACTACCTAGACCTATTGTATACATTATGGTATACATAATAACTAAAGGCTAACTATAGCTAGTATTTAATTATATGTAATATTTTGATTAAAATGCTATATAAATACAAATTCTAATAAGATCCAAAATGCATAGTTATTTATTAAAAAGCATTAGATTTTTTCAATACAAAATTGGTACATTTACATCTTATAAAGTATACATATTATTATTTATTTTTCTTTAAAGGAATTTAAGCTAATAAAACAATATGAATAAAAGATCAGCGAGTCATCGTACACAGAGAAGGAGGATGAGAGAAGAACTAGATACTTACAAATTTGTTTCGATCAATGATTCTGATGCCTACTCCATTAACGAAATTCCTGCAGTAGATAATGATAATTGCCCTGACTTAAGTATTCATCAGGAAGTAACACCTCCCTTAAATACTTTAATTACTGATATGGATGATAATAATTTAGAATTGGAAGATCATTACTTTGAGGATCATAATTTTATTATAGATAATTTTCAATTGCATAATGAATCTGATAGTACCTCTAAATAATTTATTATTAAGTAATAATATTGATGCAAATGTTCTTATTATACCTACTTTTTAATTAAATCATTATGATGTATTAATAATTAAGTTATTACATACTATGATATGTAACATATGATATAATGAAATATAAATGTATCTAAAATGTGTAAGTATATTGACTACTACACATAATAAACATACCTTTTTTAAAATTTTAAATCATAACATATTTTTGTTTTAGAAATGTGGACAATAGTACATTTTACAGAAGAAAACACTGTTGAAGCCATTCCCAGTCATTGGATACCAAAAAATAATACTTGTGCTTGGCCTAAAAAAAATGTTAAAAAACATGTCAAACGTCGTACAATACCTAATAGTTTTGACTTAAATTTTTACCCTTCTAGGGTTATGAAAAAAAAAATTGGTAACTATGTCAACTGTTTTTATTATTTATAAAATGTTAAATATTATGTAGAATATAATGTTTTTATGCAACTCTTGCTTTTAAGTAGAGGTCTCCATTACACGTGTAATGAACTACACGGGTACCCGTGTTTTTCGGGGAATGGTAAACTTCTACAAATGTAGTGCTATCTCCTACAAAAGATAGTGTTAACTCCTACAAAAGATAGTGTTAACTCCTATAAAAGATAGTGTTAACTCCTACAAAAAATTAATACCACTCGTATTGCTGTAAAAAATATCAGTCTTGCAATATATTAACACATAAAATAAAAATGGTTTGAAAAATATAATAAAAATATTAATAAAACAATAATCATTATCATTTACGTTTAAAACAAAATTTTTAAAATATAATAAAAGTGTTAATAAAATAATAGTCATAACCATTTAATTCTAAAACAAAATATGTTTGAAAAATATAATAATAAATAGTCGCAATATTGTTGGACTTTATCGTCAGATGGCATATTTTCTAACAAATCAAATACAAAGCAATCTTCAATATCGTTAGTATCTTGCAATAATGGTAAACCGAATGTGAGAACTAAAAATTTTCCAATTTCAGATTCACCATTATTGTAATCATTCGTTAGGCCCAATTGCTGGATTTTTCTGTACCAATTTTGGCACAAATGAAAATTACAACCATGAATTTGCACTGTTGGCCAAATATTTTTAATTGCATTATGAATAGCAATTTCAAAGTCGGGCGCCAAACAACTTCTCTTAGCCGTCACTATGTTTCCAGCGGTGGAGAACATCTTTCAGAACTTACTGATGTTG
>NC_042493.1:36355318-36365651 GCF_005508785.2 Acyrthosiphon pisum | reverse complement strand
TTTTAAATTCTTTTTTTTATTATTTCTTCAGCCGACGATTTTAATCCTTTGAGTCTCTGTTTTGATAGCACCTTCCTTACAAATTATATAATTTGGTTCAACTATACTCATAAATTGTTTAAATCCGGAACTAGAACAAAATGATAAGGGCATTTGATTCATGGCGATCATTTTAGGTAACGCGTGATGGATTTCTTCTGTTCTTTTAGAAGAACAAATTCGATTTCTTTCAATGTTCTTATCAATATAAGTTCTACGTCGTTTTCGAGGCTGTGGTTCACGAAATTCCGATGATGAGGATGAACATTCTGTATTTAAATTTTTTGAGGATGACAATGAACATTGTGTTAAATTAACAACTCATTACACTCTTCATCTTTATGACAATTATCATCACTAGGAAATAAATTAAAGAATGACAATAATTACAATTATTTGAATGAATTTTATAGGTATAGAAGTTGGATGATAAGATTAATACATTATATATAGTGTATAATATATATTATTATTATTTATAATTTAATATATTAATATGTATTAATTATTATTATTGTTGTTTACGTTATTCTAATTATTATTATTAGGACTGGTCCAATGTGTGTGGTGTGAAAAAAGTGTTAACTATATTATATCATATATGTTTATAAAACTAAATATTAAAAAATATTTAGTTTTAATTGATAGTCATAATTGGAAATAAAGCAAATTATTTGAACATATATAGTGGGTTGAACCCGCAACTTCGAGTAATCAACTTCTGAATTTCACCACTACGCTGCAACGTCACTTGATTCTCAAGAATAAAATTAAGATTTTAAACATTAAAATCAACAAAAATTAATATTGAACTATTCTAGCTATCGTTTCAGTGTCAAAAATGTAACAGAAAACAAGACAATATATTATGGAATTGTATCTTAATTATCTTATATTTTCCCCCGATGCTAAATGTTTAAGACGTCGTTTTGCTCCGAAACTAATTTATTAATCGATAACATTGTCGATAAAGCTGAGGGACTCGACTCACGGCTCGCGTCAGATATCATAATAATTGGTGTTATAATACGTGAAAATAATACATTACAAAATGTTGGCAACGTGAATGTGGCAACATCGCATAAAATATTCTATGCTCAATCGTGTTGCTAAAAAGGTCACAAATTACTAAAAATCCAAATTTGGTACTACCGTTTTGAAAACGATATCCCTCGACTCTACATGACTTACTCTATACCCCCAAACAGTTTTAAGTCCCCTGGTAGGAAAATTAGACTTGTAGTGGGGGCAAAACAAGTATTTTACCCCTGTAATCCTGTACCAATATACCGTTTTCTGGACAACTCGACCTCACAACCACTTTATGCAAATTGTAAGTATCCAAAATGCATTTTCCAAAAAGGGGACATCCTAACGAAGCCAGGGATGTGCTTGGCTAAGTCGTAGTACAATATTTCTATTTTTAATGACTTATAAACCGATTCGTTTCTACCGGAGTAGTGCAAATTACGTTCGCCCGGCACTTACAATATGAAATAAAATTACTAAAAATCCAAATTTGGTACTACCGCTTTCAAAAAGATATCCCTCGACTCTAAATGACTTACTCTATACCCCCAAACAGTTTTAAGTCCCCTGGTAAGCGAATTGGACTTGTAGTGTTGCTAAACGTGGTAGTTTACTGTAGTAATCCTGCACCAAGTTATAGTGCATATTATATTTTAATATTTTTTTTTCAAATGATTTGTATCAAATTAGACGTAATATAAACTATTATCAATTCTGAAACGACCGCGGTTAAGATTATGAAGACGATTGTATATTTCTATTCTTAGTAATCCTGCCGTCCGATACAGAAAAAATCCCATAAACAAAGCTTTTGTTAGAGAACACATATTATAATAAATAATTGTCGATAAGCTACGAAATATATATCATCGAAAGTTTTACTGATCCACTGTCCATGTCTATGTTGTACACTGTTTGAGTTTTTGAAGTCTAATATATTTTGTCCTTCAATATATTTTTTTAAATTTTTTAAATTAAATTTTTATTATTTTTTAATTTATTTAAATTTATTTTAAAAAAAATATAATGTTCCGAAAAATGACATTACTCGAGGTACATTCAGCGAAACGAAATATCGTTAAATACTATGTGTATAGAAATATTTTTGATAATTTAAAATTTTCTGATTTTATTGGTAATTACTTTATTTTTATTTTAATAATTATGAATACCAAGTTACTTTATTATATTAAAAATTTAAATATTTATTTAACAATATATTTATACATATTAGATCCACCACAGGAGCCAATTAATTATATTTATGAACAATTACAAAGTATTGGTGAGTAATTATTTTATAATATTATAAAATATCAAAATTTTTTATTATATTATATATTAGAGCAACCCAAAGAGAAAGCAAAAGAGTCCATTGTACGTCAAATTAGGAAAAAAAAATGTTTTTGGAAATGTAAGCATAAATGGAGTTTAATTTTTTTTTTCCAAATTAAATTTTTTTTTTCTATCTTACAAGGAAATCAGTAAAAATATATCAGATGCGATAGTATTAGGTCACAGATTGCTAGCTCGCAATCGTGATCCATTATTCTTGACTAATGTCCAACTCGATTACATTTTAAAGAGTTTTGGTCATTATCGAATGGATGTATGCAAGTACTTGGGCAATGCTTGCATAGTCCAAGCTAACATTCTAAATGGCAATGTAGACAATTTAAAATTGCCCGATGACGTTGAAGCCATTTTTAATTTTGTGACTGACCATGACTACATAACGGATTTTAATATATTGGCAAAAAAATTTGTTGATGATCATCCAAAATTTTCAAAAAAAAACAATTCAATAAAAAAAAAGGCCTACCAGTCTACTAAGAACCAAATAAACAGCGTACAAATGATAAATTTATTAAAATTATATGCTTTAACAAATAAGTAAGCTATACTATACTTAATACCTTAAACAATTAACTTAACACTAACAATCTATTAATTTATTACTAAGATTGAATGTGTAGATGAAATAAAAATTGTATATAGTACATCCACATTCATTAATACAATATTGAATAAGTGTAACAATAAAATAATTCCTTACCAATTTTGGTCTTATAATAAAAATAATAATATTACAAATATCACCGAGTATATACAAATGATGACATCTATCTTTGATATTAATAACATACCAAACTCAAACATGTTTGTGTACAGAGATTCGTGAGTATTAAGCATTTAGAATTTAACAGTATTTAACAATAATATACATTAATTTACAATAATTACAGATACGGCATAGACAATTGTATAAATAATTTTAAAAACATATTTACAATGTATATTGATTGTTGTAAAATACAAATTTTAATAAAATTTTTAAACATTTTTAATACATACAAAACTAATGTTAATGTTGACAATGGATATATTTATTATGCAATAATTAAATGTAAATTTTATGAATTTAAAAACAATTTTAAATATTATGACAAACACTTGAGTTTTGATATAAATTTTAAAGTTAAATCGTAAGTACAATAACATTTAATTTTTACAGTATATTTACAAACAATAATCAAATGGTGATAGACACTAAAATAATAGACGTACAAACAAATAAATTTATATCAGAAAGGTTTAATTACATAAATGTATTGATATTAAACTTTATGCACATTTATATACACAATACAGCACTTCGCAATGCTACAGTAATAACTCATCATTTATAACAATATTATATTATAATCTATTATTTAAATGTAATATTCATAATTTTCAGATTAGCAATATATGTCAATCATTTATGTTAGTTATGAATATGATAAATAAAAATGATACGTTCAATAATTGTAAATTATTAATCACAAAAACATTGGATAAGTTCATACAAAACAATTTATTATCGAGGCACAAGATGTATGATCATGGACCATTTATATATACCATAAATATCATTAACCCCCTGGTTAAGTCGATGGTATTCAATTATGAATTGAGGAAAGGTGATTATATAATCAACCAATTAACCAGGGAGCAAATTCAAGAATATGCGCATATATATAAAGTAAATATATATATACATATTATATTATATTATATATTTATGATATATTTAAGAGGATGTCGAACCCCCCCATGTTTCCTTCGTCTTACATGTGTACGATACAGCACATTGTACATGAGCAGGTGTAACATCCTCTTAATAATATTAATACTAATAATAACATTCTTATCCTAGATGAATACAAAAATGTTTAATTTAAATATTAAAAATTACGATAATAATGAGTATAAAACAGTAAAAAAATGTGATGAGGTGATATACTCAATCGTTTTATGCTTAATCGTGCTTCACCGATTATTAATTAGCTTTTCTAATTTTTAATCCTGTTCATTTTTTATTTGAATTATTACAAGTGAATTACTTACCTTGGATTTTGAGAGCTTTGACTTATATTGTGTATCTGTTTTAAATGTCTCCCAAATGATCCCGTTGATGCACCAGCACAACATAACACTTTGTTTGAATTATCTTCACATAAGTCACAAAAAGCTTTATCGCCTTGACATTTGCCGTATTGCCATACCCAACTTTTGGACCGGTAACTCATTTTTCAAAGAAAAAATATTTATTTTGTATAATAAAAATGTCAATACTACACTTCACGTACAAATAGTGGACACAGACAAAATAAGAAATGGAACAATTTTAAAATCAACAAAAATGTTTGGATACAAGGCATTCGTACTTCATAGTACATACGTAAACGTAATGCAATACAATTGGCGATAAGATAGTTTTTTGATTGTTTATGATCTAATCTTAAAACCAGTTTCAATAATAAATATTATTATACTTATAGTTTATGTTTATACTTAAATAAAATTATACGATAAGCCAAGGCATCTTACTAATTTTTAAGCAAAACTTTTAGGTATTCATAACATATTTAAATAATAGGTAGGTAAGCAATCGAGGGCTATATAATTATTTGAACACACATAACGTAACATAAAGTGTTTTTAAATTCTGAATTAATATGCAATATACATGGGTATTATACACGGATATACACGGGTATTAAAAACACAGGCTTTAATATAATTTTTATCCGCGTGCCCGGGCTCCGTGTACCCGTGTTTTATATTACCAGTTCACAACTACGACCCCTACTTTTAAGTTAAATTTACCTTTGAATTTGCTGTATAATTAATTTTTTTTTAGGCACATTACTAGAAGCAAGAACAAAACTTAAAAAAGCAGAAAACACATCTGATTTATCCACAGCAGAAGAATGTTACACTTTAAGAAAAACTCAAAACACTTCAAAAATTTCTGGTCCACCAATATATTCATCCAAAAATATTAATAATAATGGTAAATATTATATAATTATATTAAGTTTATTTTTTACAATATTATATACTTAACTGTCACTGTTATCCCCAAAAGAATTGGTTGTTTCACTAAAGAGCAATGATTTGTATGTTTTACACCTACTGTTATTGTATACATTGCTGTTAAAATGTACATCCTAATTAAATATTTTTTCATTCATTGATTTTAGATGACAATAACATGTTTCATAAGTATAATACTGCTCTAAAAACTATCAGTTCTGAACAATCTATTCTACCAAAACTTAATAGTTCAAGAGTTAAAAGACGACTTTATGATTTAAGTTCTTCTGATGAAGCTGGTAATTAATTATTTTAACATAAATTATAAATTTATAATATAATATTTTTCCTTCATAATTTATATTTTTAAATATATATTTAGATGAACTTCCAAAATATGTTAGTTACAGTCCTGCTACGGTTAGATCAAAAATACAATGTACGGACACAAAAAATATATTTGATTCTTCTTATTCTGAGAAACCAACTACTATTGGTTCTAATTTACAGTCTCAGTATGATATTGCTTCTGATAAGAAATACATTGTTACAGTTAAATGTTTGGTTAAAACTACAGTTAATTAATTTAACATTTTCCTCACTAGGTCAAGTAAAAGAAATGTATAACAAATATCTAAATCAGAAATTGTTTTAATATTTTCAGTAATTAAGTTAATAGAGTAATTATCTGATTCTAAAATATTAGAACTTGCAGTGATATCTAAAGGAAGTCTTGACAATGCATTAGCATTACCATTATCTATACCTTTTACAAATTGTATTTCATAATTATAGCCAGATAAGAATATTGCATACTGCTGTAACTGATTTGCTATCATGACAGGAATACCTTTTTTAGGACCAAAAATAATTACCAAAGGTTTATGATCTGTTCTAAGAATAAATTCACGACCATATACATATTGATGAAAATACTTAACTGAATAAACTATAGCAAGAGCTTCTTTATCTATTTGTGCATAAGCACGTTCGGCATTATTTAATGTCCGGGAAGTAAAAGCAATAGGCTTTTCTGAACCATCTGGTAATTTATGGGATAATACAGCCCCAATACCAGTAGGACTAGCATCACAAGCTATAATGATAGGCCATTTTGGATTATAGTGGTTTATATGGATTATATATTTCATTAGACAAAATAGCACTTTTAATTTCATTGAATGCTTTATTTTGGTCTTTACCCCATACAAAAGGTATATCTTTCTTAAGCAACTTATACAAAGGATTTGCTTTGGTTGACATATTTCTAATAAACTTACCATAATAAGTTACTAATCCTAAAAATGCTTTTAGTTGAGTAACACTACAAGGTATAGGTACTGATGTAATAGCTTTAACTCTAGCCTCAGGAACATGTAAACCATCTTTATCTATTTTATAACCCAAAAAGGTAACACTATCCTAGAACTAAATTTACATTAACCAATTTACATTTATCTTTTCTCACCGTCAATCCTACTGAACATAATCTTTCTAACACTTCCCTAAGTCTTTTAGTAACTTTTTTTTCAGATTTTCCAGATATTATAATACCATCATCAAAAGCAACTGTACCCTCAATATTTCTCAGAATATTTTCCATTCCACGCTGCAAGATACCAGGAGCTGAAGCTATACCATATGGTATACGTTTAAATACAAAAAGTCTTTTATGTGTAGATAAAGTTGTTAACTTTTGTGATTCCTCATCTAATGAAAGCTGTTGATAAGCCTGACATAAATCAAGAACACAAAATTTGGACGCACCCTGCAAAATTGCCATTAAATCTCCTACTCTGGATATAGGATATCTGTCTATTTTAATAAATGTATTAAGTGTAACCTTATAATCACCACATAATCAAATTTTACCATCACTTTTTAAAACAGGCACGACTGGTGTAGCCCACTCTGAAGACTATTGGAATTAATAACTTTTCACTGACTAATCTATCAGTTTCCCAACTCACTTTATCTTTCAATGCAAAAGGTAACACACGAGGCTTACAGAAAATAGGTTTAATGTTTTCAACTTTCAAAAATAATTTAAACACTTTAGGTTTATAACATCCAAGTACATCTCCAAACACTGAAGGAAAATCTTCAAAAATATTTATTTCTGTTTTTGATGAAAGTGAATAAACTTCCCCTTTAATAGGTAATGATAAATTCTCAATCCAATCTCTACCCACAATAGGAGGGCCACCTTCTTTAATTATATACAAATTCAACACTTCAATTTTTCCATGAAATTTCACACTCACTTTTAAATAACCCATTGGAATAATTAAAGTACCAGTATAACCTCTTAAACTTATATCACTTTTTTGAATATCTTTCAATTTAAGATTCACTCTACATGCATCACTATAAGACAAAGCTGTAATTGAAGATCCAGTGTCAATTTGAAAATTAATAATAATTCCACTTACATCTAACTTAATATTAAATGGTTTAATAAAATTAACATCAACAGTCTCTAATGAAAACAAATTATCAATATGCAAATCTTCAAAATTATTTAAAATATTAGACTCTTCTAGTATATTAACATTACCAGCTTTACTTTTAGCTTTACAAACTTTAATTAAATGACCTACTTTAGAACATTTAGTACATGTTAAATGCTTATACTTACAAAATGGTTTTGTATGACCTGCTTTACCACAACAAAAACAAACAGTTTTACGGCCATGACTTGAATTGTTCGTTGAATCCTTTTGATTATTTGGCATTGAATCTGATCTGTGTGCTTTCTTTGACTTCCCTTGTCCCCATGGTTGTCTGTTTTGCTTAAACTTCATTCCTCGCTGATAATTCAATTCCTGTTTTTCCCAATGAGACACATCATTGTTCGCTGCTTCCATTGACAAACAAAGTGTAACACTTTTTCTAAACGTTAACTCCGGTTCAGACATTAAACGTTTTTTTATGTTGTTATCCCTGATACCGTAAACAACTTGATCTCTCAATGAATCATCCAAATTATTACCAAATTCGCAATACTGTGAAAGCTTTTTTAATGCAGTCACAAATTGACTTATAGTTTCTTCTGAACCTTGTTTTCTCTCCTTAAACTTGTAACGTTCAGTTAGAACATTAGGTTTAGGATTAATATAATTAGATAACATTTCTTTTAGTGTGTCATAACTTTTATCTACTGGCTTAAATGGAGTACAAAGATCTCTGACTAATACATAACCGTCATTGCCCAAAAGTGTTAAGAACATTAATTTCTTTTTGTGAGAATTAATTTCATTTAATAATACATACAATTCAAAGCGTTCAATCCACGAACTGAAGTCGTCAACTTTCAAATTAAATTCGGAAATGGTGCCATTAATTTGCCCTTTGCTAATGTTACCATTACCACTACCGCTAGAAGCCCGCGTAGTTGCACCGTTAATGTTTGAACGACTCATTATAACACTTTTTATTTTAAACACTAAGCGTTTTAAATTAATATTACGCACTTAAAACAAATTATATTTCATTTTGACACGTGGTTTCCATACTCTACTTCGTCGCCATTGTTATGTTTTTGGGAGGTACAGAGCACAACTTGAACGCATAAGTGCAAAACAACAAATGATTCTTTATTGAATAATATAACCTAACAATACAAAATATATCCTGGAAGAATTCCATATTTCCAAAGACATTACAAATCTATTGGTTATTAAAATTTTTTTCTGATTAAAACTAAACTATTGATGTCCAAAATGACCCAACAAAACGAGTGTCATTACTCCTTAGTATATTGAATAGGTAGCTGTACCTATTTAGGTACCAACTAACCGAATTGTAAACATGTTTTAGGCTCGTGGCTCTAAATCAGCCAATGATTGCAGAGATGCATCACTTCCCTTAAGATTACATCTGGGATACTATGACATAAAATAAACAACATCTTCTAACTATCTATACTCAAACTTCGGTAGGTAGCCAATAATAATCTAACCCATTCAATAACATATTAAATAATACATTTGTGTGCATATTCATTAATCCTTTAACCTTTTATTGACAATATATTTAAAATTGTAGGTAAATACCTATATATTATATTAGAACAGCGGTTTTGTATCTGCGTACCACTTACACAGTTTAAAAATTTACTTGACAAAAAACGTTTCCTTTTTTTGCTTATCAAAAATGTATAATTTTATTTTATTATAGGAGATACAAAATCATTATAATAACATAAGTATTTAATGCTTTAAAAAAAATCAAATATTTACAATTATTGTTATTAATATAAAATAAACAAAATATAATATTTAAAGTGAACAATGCTCCATTCCATTTTTGTTAAAAATGTTCTTAGCGTACCACATGTGAGCTTTCCAATTACTACTAGTGGTACTATAGGTTTTAAAATGCTGTGTTGGAATATTAAATACCACTAACCACTATAATAATGAACAGCAGTCTTACACATTATGAAATAGGTACCTGGAAGACTTCGACTTTTTATCATCCTGAAACAAAATCTTGGATGAAGACGCTTCAAGGACTAGCTATACTAATCCAATGTTTCGGTGGCGAAGTTCCTTCATTCTTTCTTTCAGGTAAGGCCATCTGGATCGATCCAAGCCCGAATTAAGGATCGAATTAATTAATTTAATTAAATAGTTAATTAAATTTAACCATATTTTTCATTTTTAACTTAAAAAAAAGGCGGGTAAGTCGTGGATGTCGCTCTGCTGTACAGTAGGTTACAAGTGGGTTACTGTAATGGATGGAATTAAATTTGAATCCAATGATATTATATCATTGTATACGAAAAACGATTCTGAACGGAGATGATTTGTCAGTCTAGGATATATTATTTTTAAATATTGTAATATATTCTATTTTGAAACAAGTATTTTATTTTTCAATTGGGACGTATGGTTAATCA
>NC_042493.1:36353807-36355268 GCF_005508785.2 Acyrthosiphon pisum | reverse complement strand
CAATCCATAGCACTGAATCAATAATTAATTATTATAATAAAAATTGGCACAATATAAGAAAGGAATGGGTGATGGGCATGACGTTTAACACTGGAAATTTCATGAACAAGACCAATAACCGATTAGAAAGTTTTAATGGCAAACTTAAATCGGTAATATCTACATTTTCCACACTGGAAGATTTTGTTGAAAAACTTTTTATTGTTTTGAGCTGTGTGCGACTAGAACGGGATAGAAACGCAGTGAAATTGGTTCAAAGGCAGCCCACTAAAATAAATGAAATTCCAGAGCTACGGCAGTATCATAGTTTTTTAACAACGTATGCTTACAATTTTTTGAAAAACCAATTTGAAAGTTCTGCTGGAGCCTATGTTCTAGACAACACAACAGAGGTTTCATGTAGTTGTCTCTTTTATAAATCAATGAGATTGCCATGTAAACATATATTTCACACTAGACAACTTCAGAACAAACCATTATATGACCTAAGTTTATGTGATACAAGATGGACCAGAGATTATTACTATAAAAATCAAAGAGTGTTTAAAAATGTTGAGATTGTTCCCACTGATAGCGATACTACAGTTACAATATTGCACAGAAAGAAAAAAAAAGTCCCATCTACTCATGAAAAGTTCCGAAAAGCATCAATGATAGGAGCAAAGATCGCCGAACTCATTTCTCAAACATCAAATGTCCATTTCCATAGAAAAATAACTATTAAGTATTAACTAATAAGTCACTATATTATTATCGTAGACAAGTATATAATAAAAGATTATAATATTATTATCATATTTTTATAATTACAGTGTGACCCGGTTAGGTTAGGTTAGGTTAGGTTAGGTTAGGTTATTAACATTACCGGCTTTACTTTTAGCTTTACAAACTTTTATTAAATGACCTACTTTAGAACATTTAGTACATGTTAAATGCTTATACTTACAAAAATCCCTAACGATTAGAAGGTAATAATTGAACATAAATGGGCATATTTAATTTAATTTTTTTAAAATAGTAAAAATATTATTAATTTACATGGGATTCAGATACTGAGATAAATAATAAATATAATAATTAATAAAAACACAATAAATAATTACTGAACTATAAAAAAGAGTAATATTTAAACAACATCAAATTGAATAAATTCTGTTGACTGATAACAAAATGACAAATATTTGAAATAGGTTATCAAGAATATAGCTGGGAATTATTATCACTTATATCTTTAATCGTGGTGTTAACCACGGACTAAGATAAACAGAATCTTGTGTTAACCACTTGTGTTCTATGGTTGTAGCAAGGTGTATTGATAACGTGTCGTCACTTGTTTGAAAACTTGATTGAAAATTTTACCACAGACAGTCGTCACCACCGGGAGCGCTGTATGTCCTAAAGAGGCCGAAAAACGAACGCTTTTGTACACCAAAGCTATAGAAATTGAAATATATTATGATT
>NC_042493.1:36352977-36353757 GCF_005508785.2 Acyrthosiphon pisum | reverse complement strand
TTATAAATGTGAAAAATAACGATGCTAAATGTTTTAAATATTCAATACTATCTAAGTTTGATAATCGGTCAAATAAAACTTATTTAAATAAAAATATTTTTAAAATGCTAGAAAAAAAAAGTGGTTTAGATTTTAAATGTATTGATTTTCCAACACCAATCAGTCAGATGAAAAAATTTGAACGTACAAACGATGTATCAATTAATATTTTATAGTTTAAATGATAAAAAACATATATTCCCTTTGTATATTTGTGATACTGAAAGAAAAAGACATTTCGATCTATTTTTGTTCAATAATGATGAAACATCACATTACTGTTATATAAAAAATTTTTCAAGATTCGTTAGAAGTCAGAAAACTAAAAATTGTTCCAAGCTAATTATCTGTAAAAGATGTTTTACTACTTTCGGAAATAAACCATGCAAGAGCAAACTTTGGGGTATGAAAGGATTGATTGAACATCAACATAATTGTAGAAAGAACCAACTAGGGAGATCTATAATGTTTGAAGAGGGAGATGATGATTTTATTTATTTTAAAAGTTATAAAAAAACTCAAAGGATACCAATTGTTATTTATGCAGACTTCGAATGTATTTTAACTCCTAAAAAATCTAATGAACTCATTCAGAGTTGTAAAAAAAAAAAACACATATTACACATTTACATGAAATTATGAGCTATGGGTTTTATGTTAAAGTTGACTATGATATTATACCGAAAGAGCTAGTAAAACAATTTAAGATTCCTAGAAAGGTGGTTATTTATAGAGGTGAAA
>NC_042493.1:36330556-36336625 GCF_005508785.2 Acyrthosiphon pisum | reverse complement strand
ATATTAAAACGTATAAGAACGCCCTCCATTAAATAAAACGATTAGAAATGTTCGCATTGGATCAAAATAATGAAAATGAACTTCTTGAATCAATTCTGAACTTGAAAAATTTAGTAGAAAAGAAAATGGCAAGTCAAATAACAAAACAAAAAACATTGGATGAATTTTGGAGTAAGGATTAATAAATAATATGTAAAATATATGAAATAAAAATGAATTAATAATAAATAATAAATTATATGTAATAAAGATCTATTGTTAATTTTTTTTTTTACAACCTGTATTAAATGTAAACCTGTCTAAAATGGAAAAAATATCCGGTCCCAACCGTTTCCGTTTTACACAGGTTTTACTGTATATATATATATATATATAAATAAGTGTACATTTTGAATAAATTTTATAACGCTGTGTCTAGAGCGCCGGGCGCCCGGTTCGATATTGGAGCACCGGGCGCCCGGTAACACTGTAGAGCACCGGGTTACACTGTAAACTATCGGTTGCTAGATCAGAGTACCACACCAAAAAGCATTGGGCGCATAATTTAAATATAATTTAAATATTTTTATTAGGAAAACTTTAATTGTTTATTTGGCATTTACCTACCTTTAAATTCTTTCCAATTTATAACCTCATACCTCATGACGAGAATAGAGCTGCATTAACCGTATACAAGTTATTCATTTATCAGTTATTCAGTTTTAAAGTGTTGTTTTAAAAGTTAAATTATAGTATATAATTATGAAGCTTCAAGATCATTTTACGTCATTTGAAGAATTCGATAACAGCTTTAGGATCTACAAAGACACAAATTTCGTAGTTTATTTTATTAAAGACTGTAAAACAATGTTGTTGTGTGCATGGTACAAACATAAAAATACACTAAACCAACGTCCCACATCGTAAGTACATTTATTTTATTACTTAGTTACTAGCAACTAAATATTTATTACTAAGTTGTAAAAGCCAAAATTTAAAATATTAAAATGTTCAAAGTACAATGCGCCAAGGCTGTGAAGCTGGCATATATTTGAAAGCGTCAGATGATGGAAAAGCCCTGTAATAACAAAAATGACAGAGGACCACAACCATGAGGTTTCCCAGGTGTTATATAGTCATCTTCCTAATCAAAGAAAAATCACACCCGAAAGTAAGGCAATTGTATTGGAACTAATGGACCTTAAGGCAAATAAAAAAATGATCCAACATAAAATAATGAATGAAAGTGGAAAAATTGTTACCTTGAAAGATTTATCAAACATCCACACTACAGGCAGTAAGAAAAAATTATAATTCAATTTAGTGGTTTTTTTCAGAATTAATATTTCTTTAACTATTAATATTTTATGTTTTAAAGGAAAAAATTATTCAAACAACAATTTAGTTGAAACTGTCAATAAATTAAAGACTAAATTAAAAAAATTATGAATATCAACAGATGAGGAAAATAACCTTAATGGTATTTTTATACAGGACAGTTTTATGACTGAATCATTCGAAGTATATCCTGAAGGAGCGCAGTTTCTCAAGGAAAATGAAAGATACAACAAAGATTTTGTTTTTAACCAATGACTATTGGTATTCGTATAAATTCTGTATTTTTGTGATTTATTATACTATTATAAAAAGAATAACTATTAAGTATTAACTAATAAAGTAATAACTCACTATATTATTATCATAGACAAGTATAATATAATAAAAGATTATAATATTATTATTATCATAGTTTTATAATTACAGTGTGACCCGGTACTCTACTATCGAACTGCGCGCCCGGTGCCCTACAGTGTTACCGGGCGCCCGATAATGTATAACATATTCGGGCGCCCGGCGCTCTAGACACAGCAAATTTTTCAATCGTCGCAAGACGTAATTTATACCGTGGGAAATATAATAATTTCAATCGTTGCAAGACGTATTTTTTTCTATGAGGAATATACCAATTTTAACTCGTACGTTTAACGGCCCGCGGGGCTCTGGGTTCTACATAGACATCGCTGCACCCAAATAACAGGGCCACTGCAGGGGTGTGGCGTAGGCATCTTTTTATTGTCATCTATGCGACTATGCAAACGAAAAAAATGTGGCTTGTTTAAAATGGGATTTTTTGGAAAGTCACAGCTTGCACCACGATAGTTAACAGTTATGTATGGGCGGATAAAAGAGGGGGAATCAACGACAAAACGACGACAGTTGAATGTTTTGATCTGAAGAAGAGAAAGATTAGACGTGGGTGGGCATCGCTCAGCCACAGGCCCGCGCCTTTGTCTAAGCTCATGGTGGCAGTTGATCGACATAGTGTTAAAACGAATGACCAGCACACGGCACGGTAGAGCAAATCCACGAGGTTGTATTCAGTGAGTCTTGGGGACGTGACGGCGGAGTACGTTTGCGGCAATCAGCAGTTGTGAAAAGAATGGTGAGTAGTCGCCAGCGGCAATGTCTAGCCGTAGGTGACTCGGCGGCCGGCGTCAACGATTTGCTTGTATAGTGTGATGGGAAGGTTGCCCTGTCGTGGCACACCGGCGGCGACAACAGCGACGACGGCGGTGGCCACCACCCGCGGAACGAAACGATAAACACTGCCAGATGAGGGGTTCGGGGGAACGGATTACATAACACTGTTGTGACCTTTGTATACTTGTTCGAATTCATTACGTAATCGTAATAATATTATAATAATACTAATAAACTTATCCTGAGGCGGTAGGTTTTGGGGACAAAAAAATTTATAAAAACGCTCAAAATTCCGTGACGTTACAATGTTCAGGATGGTCAATTTTCCTCTCTGAGAATTCCCGAAAGAGGTACAATAGCAATCTGAGGGGACGACTACGAATTGGTTCCCAATTGTCGAATTTGTTCCCGGGTTGTCTACAGGTAACATACGAGTTGGTTCCTGCAAGCTTTCATAATAATACAACCTTGTTAAATTAACTTTTCAAATTATTATGATATATTCAACCAGTGATAATTTCCTTCCCATTTATTCAGACTGAGGACTGTCTAGAATTCAAATAAGTTTGAATAGTTCAAACACTATGAAGAATACCTAGGTATGGTTAAAAATGTTGCTTAGTAGTTAATATATATATATAATATATATACGCTACATATACGTATTTGTCAATAATAATAATTATGCTTCTAATAAATAAGTAATAATAATGTAATAATAAGTCATAATAGGTAAATAATATTAGAAAAAAATTAGTGAGGAATGAATTTACAACACACATTTTTAACGAACTGTAGGTTCGAAATTTGGCCCTCTTTCAATTTTTTAATATTTTCATCAATACACTTTTCCTTTTCAGTAATTTTTTTTTTACTTTAATTGAAGTGAGCTTCTTTGCTTTATATATATTTCGCATTGCACCACTTTTAATTGTTAAATCAATAAAAAATATTTGGGTGGGCGGAATAAAATCTAAAATTTAGTTTTCCGTGAAACGATTCGCAACGGTTTGTTGTTCGTTCTGAAGTGGCTGAAAAATCTGCCCAAATTTTTGGTAAAAAATCACTTTTATTTTCGATATAATTTTCAAGTACATAATCAAAAAATGTATCAAGTTTTTCATGTACTGGTTTTATAGCCATCACCTCAAAAAAACCGTTTTGTATTATATCAGGTGGCAATAAAGGTAATCCGAAAAAGTATTTCAATATTTGCCCAATCTCTGAATCTTTATTTTTAAATTCATCTGAGAGTCCTAGAGATTGGATTTTTCTCCACCACGCCTGTCCTAAGTGGAATCTACATCCTCTTAATTTAGACTCTGGCCAAACTTCAGATACTGCCAGATGAATAGCTTTTTCAAAATCAGCAAAAATAATTTCAGGCCTCATATGATGTTCTATAAATCGAAATGCTTGCATATAAGTAGTACTATTCTTATTGGGCAGTAGGAAAAAAACTAAGGGAAAATAATTGTTATCTTTTACACCATGAATGGTAAAAAGCTGGTAAAATAACTTTGGGCAACTTTTAAATTATTTGAACAAGTAAAAATTACAATATTTGTTTCACAATCAATTAATAAATTTAAAATTTTCTCCACGATTTGTTATAACATCGTAATTATCTAATGCTTCATGTAGTTCTGTTAATGTCTTAGGTAATTTAGGTAACTTACTTGTTCGACTTGCGTGAATATTTTGTCTTACTCTAAAAACGTCATGCGCAGTAAGCTGTTCAATATCACCATTGACTAGTAACTCTTGGCAAATTAATTTTGTTGGATGTTCAAGATTTTCCTGAGCTTTTTTTTTAAGTTATTACTTAATGCTTGCCTGTCCAATATGTTTTCCCTATCTTTTTCGTAATTGTGTTCGAGGTTACATTCCTCAATATTATTTAAATTATTTATTTATAAAAACGATGTGCATTTTCTTTTTGTACAAGTCCAACGTTCCATATTTCCCGATAGTTCTTTTTGGAATCCGTATTTGAAACCCTTAATAACGTATTTTTTTCACTAAACATCACTTTCACTTCAACGCACTCACCCTTAATAAAGAAGATTTTTTTATTTTGTTCACTTAACATCACTTCCATTTTAACGAACGCACTAGGTTAGTTGTGACAAGACTGACGAAACATAATCAATCTATTAGATATCAAATTATATTTATAAACTTTCCCAGACATCGTAAAACCTAATAAAATATTATAAGATTATCGATTGTACATATACGTATTTTGTAACATTGTGTTTATATACTGATAAACTGATAAGTAATTTTATTCGGGAACCAATTCGAACAGTTGTATACTGGAAAGTATTTTTTGTCGGGAACCAATTCGTACACTTTAATTAACCCGGGAACCAATTCGACGTTTGCTATCTGAGGGTAATCTATGCACAAGGGCGTCCGCATGGTGGGGGGGGGCAAGTAGAGGCAGTTCCCCCCTGGCTTTTTTCTGGGTTAATTATCATAATCATTATGTTATATAAAATATCACAAAATAAATATTTTTAAATTAAAACCAAAAAACATTTTTTCAACGGCTGATTTTTATTACACTCAATTATGATGGTGAGGCCAAGTGCAGTAGCAGTATCAACCAAATTTTTACTTGTTTTTTAATATTTTTTGTTTAAAATAATATTAATGGTCATACTGTCACAGAATAAAAATTGCATAGGTACAATCATGTACAATAATAGTTACCATGGTTGAAGATAAACATCTGAAAATGACAGCTGAATTCTTAACAGTAGGTATTTGATATTTTTCTTGTCAGTGATTGAGAATAATTATATTTATTGTTTTTACTGTTGTAAGAATCTTGTATCTTTCTATGTAAGAATTATACCTAGTTCTCAAAATATTTTAGTTTTTGGATTAACATTTACTTCGATAGTAATAATGTTTAGTATATTTAATATTCAGAAAAAGAGTAATAATAGTTCTAAACAAAATGAAATACAAAATCATACCTGTAATAGTTATAATAAATATAAATTCAGTATGATCAATTTTTAAGCATGATAGTGGAAATAAATAATTTTTATGAAATTGATAATTTGGTTGAAGAGGGTATGTTGTGGTATAATGTGTGGAAAAATAGAAACACCAGTCAAAATGAAACTAAAAATATAAGTTTCATAAGTCTTTTAGATGAAACAAATTTATATCCAGCAATTCATACCGCTCTAACTATTGCATTAACTCTACCAGTTACTACTTGTTCAGTAGAAAGAACTTTTAGTACACTGCGTAGAGTAAAAGCTTGGACTAGAAATAGTATTGGCGATAATCGCCTTTATGGATTATGCATGATAGCTGTAAATAAAGAGTTTGTCATAAATCATAAATTGGAATTAATAGAAGAAATTATAAATGAGTTTGGTCTACTACCACGTAGAATGGAACTATTATTCAAAGATTGAATAGTTAGTATTTATTTGTTAGGTACCTAATATTTTTATATTATTTTTTTCTTAGATGTTTCTTTTTTTTTTAATCTCATTAAAGGGTATATTATATAGTTATGTTTAAATATTAAGTTTTAATTTTAATTTTATGTTATATTTATATTTTATACAGTATTATAAATAC
>NC_042493.1:36329572-36330506 GCF_005508785.2 Acyrthosiphon pisum | reverse complement strand
GGCTTAGACCACTCTGAGCCATCTTAAGGCCTCTCTAAGATAATATGTACTTAATTTTAACACTACATATTCTAATATATAGCCAAACTTTATTATGATATATTATACCTATAATTTATGAGATAAAAAATGTGCTATAAACAATTATTAAATATACTCAGACTCAAGGAATCTACTGGAAAAATTTTAGTAATTTAGTATTTAAAATATTACCTATGAGCTATCCAAAATTCAAATGCTTATATTTGTAATACCTTTTGTCCTTTTTATAAGCATTTATTACTTGGTTGTACCTATATAATATTATTATATTATATTAACAGAGATCCTGGGGATACCAAAATATAATATGCTAAATGCTTGATAGATTTATATGGTCATCATATATCAGTGCTTCTCAAGCTGGAGGCATGGCTATTTTATTTAAACTATTTTCTTTAGGCTTTAAGAAAAAAATATACTAAAAACATTAACTTACTATAATTTTAATAATTTATCTGTGTGAAATAGTAGGTACATGTAATTTTTGTATATAATTAAGAAAAAATAATTTATGATTTGATTAAGGGGCCTTGACAGTTTAACATTAAATTTAGGGGATCACACGACAAAAAAAAAATGAGAAGCACTGTCCTAGATTAAACTGTAGTATATCTAAATATATATAATATGTATTATATACATATTCAAAAATTAAATTAGGTTGCAAATATTCCAAGAAGTGACTAAATTATACATCATAATATTTTATAATTGATGTCTACTTGATAAAAAATATTTAAAACAAAAATACAAATGTAAATTAAAATTATTAGATGCTAACTCCAAAAAAAAATAAATTTTAATTCATAGTTTTAAAGCATTTTGCATTTACAGTATGAAAGATTAGCCTTCATAGGACAGGAAGCGCGCTCTGGTGTCTATAGGAACTGTG
>NC_042493.1:36326096-36327696 GCF_005508785.2 Acyrthosiphon pisum | reverse complement strand
GACTTTTGTTTTTAAGTCCATTTTCAATTTTCAATTTACAAATTTAAAACCTTAAAAATACGCCCCCCAAAATTATACACCCGGGGATAAATCCCCGACTTCCCCCCCCCCTAGATCCGGCCCTGTCAATACACCTTGGGTTGTAGCAGCTACAGCATCTACGAATCGCACATCATAACAAGATAACATAACATGATAATTGATAACAAGATAAACAAAAAAAAAAATATTTTATTTAAATAATATAAACTATAAAATTAACCAATAATTACTATGTATGTAATTGGAATTAGTTCAATATAACACGAATAGTTAATGCTTTATTAATAACAACTGATGATGAACTCATAAAAATTAACATTAACAATTTACAACGGTTTATCTGGACAGGCGTACAACACTGCCCGTTGACTACTAAAAGTACATACACTAATAGAGTACTCACTTACATTATTGGAGTGGAGATCAGTCAGAGTGATCACCCTCCAATAATTTTACGACAGGTATAAAAAAAAAACCGTTAGCAAAACAATACAATGATATTTGTACTAAAATATTTTAACGCAATATAATTTATAATGTTATTATAATATTAATATTACCAAATTGTTGTCTGGGATTGTAATGAAGTTTGTACAGTAGAAGAGTTGTTAAAATAATTATTGATGTTGTACATTATTGTATTGTTATAAATATAATTATTAAAAAAGGTGGGTAAGTGGATTTCGCTCTGCTGTACAGTAGGTTACAAGTGGGTCACTGTATAATAGATGGTATTAAATTTGAATTCAATGATATAATATCATTGAAAAACGATTCTGAGCGGAGACAGTATGTCAGTCTAGGTAGAAGACATAATATTATATTATAGTCTATAGTATTTAAAAAAAATAGACCTATAATAGGTACCTATAATTCCAAATTAATCATATCATAATATCTATTAGGTACTTATAACGCGTTATACATCAACAAAAAACCGTGGTACTATCATAGATATATAATAGTATGCTTTAGAAGTTTCAAGTACCCACGAATAATATTATACAATCACAACAAAATAACTAAAATAGTTATCCTAGGTTTTTAATATGTAATTTCGTCCAAATTTGTACTTAAAATGACTATAAAAATAAACTGTGTAAATGTATTTTTTAGATTTTTTGGTAACAGAATTAATTACTTACGTGGAATCTTGTATTAAATTTTCAATTCTTAGATACAAAAATTGAACATTTTATAAATTTTTAACTACAAAATAATTTTTCAAATTAAAATTTAATAAATTTTGTCAAAATTTTATCTTTAAATGCTTATAAAAAAAAATTGTGCCTATGTATTTTTAATATTTATCAACTGATATTGTAACAATATATCAGGAGCTTTGTATTAAATTTATACACTTTTTAGCCCAACAGATAAAACTTTATTGATATTTATAGAAAAAAAAACTAAAAAAATGTAAAACTGAAAATGTCCGTAAACAGCTCAAAAAGAGTCAAAATATTTTCAAAATTTTATGGTGTATAGGAAATGCTTATATAAACATTCATAAAAATTTCATGTATCTGCAGTTATTCGTTTTTGAATTAGAACAAAA
>NC_042493.1:36320626-36324937 GCF_005508785.2 Acyrthosiphon pisum | reverse complement strand
ACATGGTAATGAGTGTTCCCTGTTTTCGTGAACACCCTTTATAGTATATGTATATAATTTCCCAGAGGTTTGATATCAATCAATACGCACAACATTAACAACAGTGGAGTCATTTCAGTTTTTGAGAGGGGGAAGGGGCAAAATGTTTGGCCGGCCCAAAATAAAACTGAAAAAAAAAGCTTGCTAACATTTAAATTACATTACATTACAGTATTGTATTTTTATCTCAATACAAATACCCTCCTTAATCCTTATACATAATTGTATACTTACTAGTTAGTATCAAAGGTTAATATCATAAGCATACAGGTAAGTAACCCATTTTTGAGATATAATAATAACTAAATAATTAATACATATATGTAGAGGTTACTTAAATATATTACTTATTTGCTACTAATATACTGCTGCGAACCAGAATTTTTAATCTGGGCAACGAAAAAGTTAAGATAAAT
This sequence comes from Acyrthosiphon pisum, assembly GCF_005508785.2. Classification (NCBI taxonomy): domain Eukaryota; kingdom Metazoa; phylum Arthropoda; class Insecta; order Hemiptera; family Aphididae; genus Acyrthosiphon; species Acyrthosiphon pisum. The sequence continues at coordinate 36,324,482 of NC_042493.1, read as the reverse complement.
GTTGAACACCATACACCGAATATTAGGTAATGAATTGAACAAAGTTTGAGTTATATAGAGTTGATATTGAGTTGATACATTTAACGAGCAACGAAGTGCACGGTTTCAGCTAGTATAGTATAATTTTTAAAATAATTCAAACTACAGATTCAGACAATACATCTGTAGTGTTAAATAAACTAATGCCAATAATGCTTAATATTCTATTTATGATTCAGGCCCGATTCGCCGACACCCAATTTGCCGACTACTCGATTCGCCGACGCGGAAACCGGTCTCCGGTAAAAATGGAAAAAGTTCTGATTCGCCGACAAACGAAATTTTATAAAATATAAAAATAATTTTTATGTGGAAATCTAGAATATTACAATCTAGAATCAAAATGTTGATAAAACTATTATACTACGCGATATTATATAAAAATAATTTTTATGTGGAAATCTAGAATATTACAATCTACAATCAAAATGTTGATTAAACTATTATACTACGATCGGCATTTGTCAGTTGACAGTTAGTAACCATTGCATCGACAGTTGCAACGTTAGTAGTTATTTAGTACGACTAGTACGAGTAATATTAAAATGTCGTGGTTTATAATAAATTCTGAGCGCGATGGCAAGCTTTTAGTTGTCTATAAATTTATACACCGAGTTGATAGAATACGAGGTTCTAATCACTATTATAAATGTATTGACAATTGTGGAGGTCGAGCAATATATAGAGAAGATTCAGACAATGCTATAATGTCAAAAACGCATGAACACCCGTCACATGGAATCCAATTGGCTGAACGTGGTTTTCGGAATAAGCTTAAAGTGAGTTTATTTTAATTTTTCCATTTTTTTTTCAAAAATTTTTATACACAGTTGAAATATATTAAAATTACATAATCATATTTTTTATAACCATTTAAAGTTCGAATTTTAACGTGTTATAACTTAAAAATAATATATTTGAAGGACGAAGTGGTATTACCTAAATCCCACAAAAACTATACCACAGACATTTAATGAAATCCGAAGATCAATTATGACTTCAGGAATAGAGGGTTCTACGGAAAGCGAAATAAATGACGCTATACCAATTTATACCAGTGTAAAAGGTTCGGCATACAGAAAACGTATGAAATTAATGCCAACGTTACCTAAAAAGCTGTCTGAATTAAATATTGAAGGTGATTGGCGATCAACGAATGATGGAAAAGATTTTCTTTTAGGTATTTAAACTAAATTATTTTAATTATTTAATTATATAATATTACTAATAATAATATTATTACAGGATGTAATGGTACGGATAACAAAATCGTTATATTTGGTACCGAAGGATTTTTACGTCGTCTTTGTTCTGGTAATATAGTTTTTATGGATGGCACATTTAAGTCAGCACCAAAATTATTTACACAAATTTATACCTTACACTGCTTTGTTGTAGGAGTGATGATACCTCTAGTAATTATAATTTTATAAACGTATTTTTATTTAGAATAACAAATAAATCTGAAAATAAAATATATTTTTTAGGCGTACGCATTATTGCCCAATAAAAGTACATCAACATATTCTAGAATGTTTGAAATAATAAAAGGAGTGGCATTAAAAAATGGATTAGAGTTCAATCCTGCTTGTTTCCAAATAGATTTTGAATTTGGAATGATCGTCTCTATTCGGCAGTGCTTTGGTTCTGATACACCTATAAAAGGGTGTTTATTTCACTTTGGGCAATTTATTTGGCGAAAAGTTCAAAGTTTGGGATTAGCTTATGATTATACACATGACGATAATATTAAAAGAGTTGTTCGTCGTCTTTGTTCATTAGCCTTAGTTCCGATTGAACAAATTGATAATTGTTGGACAGAAATTCATAGTGAAGCACCACAGTCAGAAAGTAAATATAACTTAATATATACTTTTTACGTAATTTGTTAGAACTATATTAGCAAAATATAATTTTTTGCCATTATTATTTTAGGTGTGCTGAAATTATTAAATTATTTTACCGAAACATACTTGGATCCAGATATTTGTCTGTTTAATAGAAATATGTGGAATCATTTTAATACAGATGGAGCAAGGACCATAAACCACCTTGAAGGATGGCATGCAGCTCTTAACAAAGCTGTTGGTAGACCAAAGCCAAATATATTTATTTTAATCAAAGAGCTGAAAAACCAACAAACAAACTTTGAGCTTGATCTCATAGCGCAAAAAAACTGCAATCGGCCACAAAAGATGAAAACAAAATACAAAAAATTAGAAGAAAGATTATCATTTGCAAAAGAAAGGTAAAGCGTTTATGACATATAAAAATACATTTTTTTTCTAATAACGTTATACAATATAATTCTAGGCTACAAAATGGTGCGATTTCTATCTTGGAGTACATGGACGCTGTAATGTTTCATTTACATTTGTAAAACAAAAGCACATAATGATAAGCTATATAGACTATATATTTTGATAGTAGTTCACTTGAACAATGTTCGTGAATTTTCGTGATTTATAAAAATTTAAAAGTAATAATAACTGAATTATAATATAATATATTATTTATATTATTAAAAATTATATTTTTAAGTGTACCTATGTAATTCATTGTCAATGAATGCAAATCGGGATGAAAAATACATGTCGGCAAAATGGTGTGTCGGCCAATTGGTTTGTCGGCCAATCGGTACGTCACGAGAATCATATATCAATTATGGGTTGCATCCAAAAACCGCACACTTTTGATTTTGACCCTAAAAAGGTCGATAGCCAAAAACTGCACAGCTTATCGGTCATTGTATATCAAATTACCGTACATTTATAGTGGGTTAAAACCGCACACTATTTTTAGTGAAAATAGTGAAAAGATAAGATTATAAGATATGTACTATTCAATAATCAAGTATTTAGTTGTCACTCGTTATTAGTCGGTCTCGATTCGGTTAGTGTACCTACGTCTATAATTTAGTGTTAAAACGTTAATATCTTAAATTTTTATAATGGATTTTAAAATTATTGAAAGTAACAAAGGGGGCAAGTGCTTATAACTTGACGATTTTAAATACCGAAAATTTAGAGTCAGTATTAGTGGAAATGTGGTTTGGCGGTGTTATATTAAAAATTGTACATCCACGGTTACAACATGCAGTCAATTGAAGAATATACTAAAAATAAATAACACACACAAACATAAACGGGTGGAAACTGTGAAAATTCAAATTCAAGAGGTACGTAATGGATTCATGGACAGATCCCCGCAATACATTTCCCCGTTAGACATTTCCCCGTTACCGTTTCCCCGTCCAATATTTCCCCGTCCAGCGATTTTCCCCGTTGGACATTTCTCCGTCAAAAGAAGGATATATATAAGATATAACAAATAAAGATAGTATAAATGTTTATATAGCTTATATTGCACCTTGTACGGACAAATTAACTTAGATATATATTTATTCTTATAGGTTTTATCAAATATAAATTACCTATAAAGATATTGGTACGTTATCGATGTACGATATACGTTATCCTTAAACGGATCCGGTATGCATTAGGAAAACTAACAAATTGAAATAGTTTAACAGTGTTTCGATAACTGTCGCGTCGTTATATTATTTTCGTTATACGCCGTCACATTCGTAATAGGTACATTAGATTTTTTCAGTAAACCTATTTTTTTTTTTTTACTATTTTAAAATGACTTACGTAAAAAGTACCAAAGGAAAAAATTTATTAGTACATGCGGAATATATTTTTGAAAAGGACTATACGAAAAATGAAAAAACATATTGGAAATGCATCAAATATAATATGTACAAGTGTCGTGGATGGGCACATACAGTAAACGATGAAGTTATTCTGCATAAAAA
>NC_042493.1:36304858-36320161 GCF_005508785.2 Acyrthosiphon pisum | reverse complement strand
CATTTAGTTTAGCACTATGGAATCAATACGACGCAACACTTGCAGATTTGCCAAAAACAAACAACTCCGTCGAAGGTTGGCACAGAGCATTTTCGTCATTGTTAGGTGCATCTCATCCAACAATATGGCGTTTAATAGACACAATAAAAAAAGAACAAGGGTCAACGGAAATAAAAATCAATCAATTAATAGCAGGGCAAGAACAGGTAGCTAAAAAGAAAAAATATACGAAGACAACTACACGGATTAAAAAAATTGTAAATTCTTACCATGAACGTAATCTCAATGAATATTTAATTGGAATTGCTCATAATTTACAAATATAAGGTATTGATTTTTATTATAATTATTGATCAACATTTTTATTATTATTAATATTATTATTTATATATTTTTTATTACATTTTACAAATTATTTTATGTGCCAATATTTTACAAATTACGGGGACGGGGAAATGTCGCACGGTAAAACGTATTAGACGGGAAAATGTCTTACGGGGAAGTGTTTACGGGGAAATGTTCGACGGTGAAATGGAGACGGGGAAGTGACCCGTTACCACGTAATGTATGTAAACGCAAGGCTTGTAATGACATTCATGAAAGACCGCGAAAAATAAAACGAAAAGAGGTATCATCCATAGAGAATAGTGAAGTAATAGGTAGGAAGCAATGACGTAAACTTAATAAGGAAGTCGATATATAATGAACGTAGGAAACTTTTACCAATTTTACCGATAAGTTTGGAGGACGCTCTAAACTTTGTTTCAGATAGCGATATTTTAACCTGCCAAAATGAAAAAATGACCTTTGTGTATAAACAAGATGAAATGATTATTGTTACGTGTAAAAAAAATATTGAATTTTTATGTAATCATTGTGCTGACGGTACTTTTACATACAAACCAAAGTATTTTTATCAACTGTATACTATACACGGATGGAGCAGAAATTATTATTTTCCTTTAGTACATTGTTTTTTACCTTCTAAAACTGAATCGTGTTACTTAAAAATGTGGATCAATATTAAAAATATATGTTTGGAGCTGCTCATACGGCTGTGCAAAACACATTTTCTGGAGTACAGTCAAAGGCTGTAGATTCCACTTTGGTCAAGCTTTATGGCGGAAAATCCAATCAAACAATAACCTTCGACAATCATATAATTCTAAGCAAAATGAAACTGGTGAGTGGCTAAAAATGTTTTTTGGATTACCATTTTTATCAGTACATGAAGTCACTGATGCATTCATTGATTTAATGTCCATATGTCCACAATGCATGTTCTGCATTTGGAGACTACATTCTTAACACCTACATTGAAGGACAATTCCCAATGGAAATTTGGACCCATCCAATCAATGCAAATATAACTACAAGGAATACGAATGGAGCAGAAAGATTTCACCAAGGGTTTAATTCTGAATTTTATTCTCCGAATCCATCTGTATTTATGGTTATTGATGTTTTAAGAAATATTCATATCGATACAGTGACACGTATGAACCAGAACCATAAGGGAATTCAAAATATAATTCGTCCAATTGAAAAACAAAAACAAGTTAGTAAATAGGTGATACATAATAATAATATTTTTGATTTTTAATTAAATTGTATTTATTTTTAGGAGCATTTGTTTCAATTTTGGGAAGAATTTTTACGTGACGGAGATCGTATAAAGTTTTTAAAAAACGTCGGCAGTCGGTTTCATCCAATCAAACTTTGAAAGTTTTAAATTTTTTTTAAATGAATATTTTAAATTTTAGAAATACTTATACATTTTTAGTTTTTCTTTTTTTTTTAAAATATTTTAAATTATTGAATATATACATTTTTTTTTGATGAACTATGAGAATAATGAGAACAAATAATTAATTATACATATACATATGCGTTTTTTGTTTATCGACCTTTTTGGGGTCAAAATCATAACTGTGCGGTTTTTGGATACGACAATTTTTAAAATTGTGCGGTTTTAACCTATTAAATGTGTGCGGTTTTGACCTACCAAAAGTGTGCGGTTTTGTCCTGTATTTTATCAAAAGTGCGCGGTTTTTGGAGTCAACGCAATTATGTATCATTCTTTACGCTCGATAAGTACCTGACAGAATCGTGTTGTACCTAGAAACCTGAGGTACAAGGTTCAAAATACAAATAAGAGTAGTTTGTAATCGAACAATATATTTGTTATTTTGTTGTTTTCAATACCTAAGGCTATAATATAATATCATTATTTTTTAAGCTGCCACAAAATTCCGAACAGTGGCATACAATTTCTGAAGAGTTCAACGACAAATGGCATTTTCCCTATTGCTTGGGTGCAATTGATGGGAAGCATATTATAATCCAATGTCCAAATAAAAGTGGAGCAGAATACTATAATTACAGAGAGACGTTTAGTATCGTTCTTATGGCACTAGTTGATGCTAATTATAATTTTATTTTCGTCGATGTTGGGTATCAAGGAAGAATAAGTGACAGTGGTGTATATCGAAACACAGATCTATGGAAAAAATTTGAACATGAACAGCTTATGCTTCCAGCAGATGAACCGCTTCCTGCCAAGACTAATATGTTACCATATGTATTCGTAGTGGATAGCGTATTTGCTCTAAATAAGCATAATATTATGAAGCCGTATTCTGGCGTTTAAGTCAAAGGCAATGAAAAAAGAGTATTCAATTATAGATTATCTAGGGCACGAAGAGCGGTAGAGAATGCCTTTGGTATAATGTCATACAGTGGCGTACGCAGGATTTTTCAATGGGGGGGGGGGGGGGGGCTTGAAAATTAGTTACAATTTTATTTTTATTTTGTCCAGTCTAATAATTTCAGACGTTTATAATTGAGGTATTTTAAAACGTTTGTAACTTTTCCACTTTTATAGTAGAAAAAATGCTCTGATCATAAACATCGATGCCGGATGTATGTTTTTGGAAGCGAATTGGATCTAGTTGATACTTTTAGGAGGTCGAAATTGAAAATGCTCATTGCTTTCTAAAATAATTGGAGATAAAAATTAAAATTTATTAAAATTGTTCGGTAACCAGCTTGGTTATACCGTCCTCATTTGGATTGTATTTGATTAATTTAAATTTGTTTTTCTATAAATGTCAATAAAAAATTATTCATTCGGTCAAAAAGCTTAAAAATGTAATGCGTATAGCTAAAATATTAACGATACATAGGCATCATGGTTATGTTTTATAAGCATTTAAAGTTCAAATTTCGTCAAAACCGCAGTTAATTTGTAGTTCAAAACTTATAAAATATTAAATGTATATAGCTAAGGCTAAACAATTTAATACAAGGTCTTTCATACAAGTAATTCATACTTTTACCTAAAAATTACAGATGATTTATGAAAATTGGTATGCAAATACATTGTTTTTTCAAAAATGAATTCATTCTGGTAAGACATATATTAAATTTACGTCTTGCTTACTATAATTGACAATTGAAACTTGATAAATATTTTTGAAAAAGTAATAATAATATGGGCAATGGGGGAGGGCTTCAGCCCGTTAGCCCCCCCTGTGGACGCCACTGATGTCATAAGTTTTTAGAGTATTCAGACGTCCAATGTTACTCAATCCCGACAAAATGACAAATATAACAATGGCGTTTGCATTGCTGCACAATTTTTTAAGAAAAAGTAAAATTTCGTCTTCCAATTATTGTTCACAAGGAACATTTGACTCAGAAAAAGATGGTGAAATTATTCCAGGGTCATGGCATCAAAACCACAATAACGAAGCATCGTTCTTACCAATTCGTAGAATGCCCCGTAGGTCACCGAGCGATGCGAAAGAATTCAGAGAATTATTCACGGGATATTTTATGACGAATGGCGCTGTTCCGTGGCAAAACAATTTTTAAAGTATAATTATAATTTATGTAAGAAAGTCTGGTATATTTAATTATTGTTAATTAATATTTGATGTTTAGAGTAATATTCAATAAATATGTGTATCCATGATCAATTGCCTGAATTTAAGGTTCAATCTGCAAAGGTATTGGTCATCCAAGAAGAGAAGTTAGAGTGGTATGAACAGTTTTCCTCTTATGTAAAAGCTGTCCGAACCACTGCTCGTATACTTCGGTTCGTCACGCTATGTAGGAAACAACCTGTTGAAAATGGCCATTTATCCCGAAAGGAGCTCGACCAAGCAGCACTTGTGATTGCCCGTTCATCCCAACAATTTCACTTCAGTGCGTTGATCCATGAGTTGTCACAGGGGCGAGCTGCATCGGTGAAATTTGCTGTAACGCTACAATTTTATTCAGCTAAGGCATATGATTTTGTACGTAGCACATTCAAAAATGTATTACCTCATACAAAAAATATAAGTCGTTGGTACAAAGTAATTAACGGCAAACCAAGTTTTAGTCAAGAAGCATTAAATGCTGTTTCTTTAAAAGCTACCAATGAATATGTTGCCATCAACTTATTAGTAGATGAAATGGCAGTTAAAAAAATGTAACATGATCAGGGAGTGAGTGGAGTAGATTTGTAAATATGGGCACTGAAATCGGGTTTGATGGAGATGAACGAGACAGGCCTCTAACTACATAATATGTTATAATATATTATATCCTTGTTTTTATGGCCGTTGCCTTTAATGGTCATTGGAAAATCCCTGTAGGATATTTTGTGATTAATGGACTGAATGGAGAAGAAAGAGCTAATTTATTGACAAAATGCATTATTTTATTACATGAAACAAACATACGATGGAACAAGTGTGAATAAAACAATATGCAATAAATTAAGAGCCAATTTTTCTCTTAAAAACATGAAGGCTTACATTGACCATCCTATTACACAACAACCAATTTACTTAATATGGGACGCAGTATTATGATGCAATTAGTTCGCAACTGTTTTGGAGAAAAACAAAAAATATGTAATAGTAAAGGAGAATGTATAGATTGAAATTTTTTAAGAATGCTTCATGAAAAACAAAAGGATCAAGGTTTACATTTAGCTACAAAATTGACAAATAAACAGATCCATTACCACAATGAAAAAATGAGGGTTAAGTTAGAAGTGCAAGTATTAAGTGAAAGTGTGAGTTTAGCTTTGAAATACCTCCATAACACTGATTCTGATTATAAAAATGCTCTTTGCATTGCTGAGTTTTGCCAATACTTCAACAGTACTTTTGATATATTAAATAGCCGAAGTAAATTTAGCAAAACTCCTTATGGTAAACCTTTAAGTTTAGAAACAATAGAGAAATATGAACAGTTCACAGAACAATTCAAAGCATACCTATTTAATGGGTTTGACACTTAAAGAAATCACTAAAAGCAAGATTCTACAATATTCAAAGAAATTAATATAGTAAATCATTTCAAAAATACAGGTTTTGTTGGGTTGATATTAGATTTGGAAAACTACATACAAATGTATAGGACTTTAGATGATAAACAATAATTAAACCATGGTTATATGCTTACATATAAATGTTCGCAGAATCATCTAGAAACTTTTTTCAGTGCAGCTTGGGAAAGAAATGGATTAAACAACAATCCAAGTTGTTTTCAATTTGAACATGCCTATAAAAGTTTGCTTGTAAATAACTAAATAACTGCATCATGTTTTGGGAACTGTGGTACTCAAGTAAAAAATTAACTGATCATGATTATATTGAAAGTTTAGTAAGTCTCAATAATTATGTATAAGATGTTGTTGAATTCATAGCTGGCTTTATTGTTAAGTACATATGAATCAATAAATGAATTAACTATAGGCTAGGTATAGCTGAAAATGTAATATTTATTATGAACCAATAAAGTAAACATATAACAGAAAATGTAATAATTGAAATATAATAGTTGAACTTGAAAATTTCAACTTGAATTTTGAAAGTTGTATTTTAAAACATAAAAAAATATTATCATAAATACTTGTCTTATCATTTAGAAAATGAACAAAAAATGAACGAACGCTCTAATTGACTGTCCTCGGAGCAGAGGCCAATTATCTCAATCTTATGCTGTCTCTCTTAATTCGTTCGGCACGACCACGCCCCCAAGTCCTTGGGCTTAAATGTTCCATCTATTTCTTTAAGGGGGCTGGAGGCTGGAGCATACTATGTCTTAAGGGGTAGACACTACTGTTTAGGCATTTCATATTACATGTATATTTTGGCTGTGTCAATGTATGAGAAGTAAATGAACATTAGCACATCAGATTCCTGTGGATAGTTATATTAAATCAGATGTTAAAATAGTAAAATTACTTTATTACCTTACTCCGTGTGTTCGGGGGCTCTCGATATTGTGTATTCGAGAATTAGATCAAATACAACGTACAATATAATTTATGTAAAAAGCACATATAATGTAATACGGCAATCAATGACAGTGACTCATTTGTAATTAACTACTGTACAGCAGAGCAACACCCTCCTACCCGATTTTTTTTTCTTGTATTTATAGGTGGGTAGTATAAAAAAAATAAACTGTTGGTTACTAACTTGTATATCAGGGTTGGAAGCTGGGCTAATTGTTAATTTCAATATTAAACTTAATTTAAACGTGTATAATTTATAAGAAAGTAGGTAAATACATTTAAAAGTCCATTCATGGACTCATACTAAAGAAAAGCCGTACATATTAGAAATCTGTAATCAAGCTTTCTCTCGATCACATACTTTAGCTTTCCATACAAAGACCCGTCATACTAAAGAAAAGCCGTTTAAATGTGTTATCTGTGACCTTTCTTTTTCTTTGAACGCATATTTAAAACGCCATTCAAAGATACATACAAGTATAAAGTCCTTTGAATGTGCTGACTGTGATTAAACGTTTTATAATTAACAATCTGTAAAAAAAACACATTATAAGGAGACACATACTAGAGTGAGGCCATATAAATTTATTATCTGTGATCAATTAATATTTAAAAACGCACATTTAAGAAAATTGACACATGTTTCGACACATGTCGTAGTACTTCCGCTTGGAGGCCTCTACACTCCGTCCGGTCTGCCTTTTTATTTTTATTTTTTTATTTTATAACATGGTCATCAATTGTTCTTATTGTTCTTATATTGTAATAGATTAAATAAAAAATCACATAAATCAAAAATAAAATAAAAAAATGCTGGAGAGACGAGTTAAGGACGTTGGAATAATTTATTAAAATGTTTAGTTTTGATGTATATCTTTTGTTTAACCAATCTAAATATAACTGTAGCAATGTATATTTTAAAACAATGTACTCATATTATAGTTATCTATTTTTGTGTAAATCTTATTTTGTTTATCGTAATATAAAAACAAATTTGTTTACGTTTACTTCAATTATAAAAGTTTATAATATGTTATTAACAACAATTAATTTGCAATTTGTAGAATATATTATGGCTAGTAAATTATAAGTTAATAACATACTAATTCAAGAAGAATTATAATAGAGTTAAGGTCTACTAAGTACTTCTTCTTCTATGAGTGCCATATTCGTTATCAAACGTTGGCAATCATGTTATTACTTTTATTGTATTAATGGCTGTCCCGAATAATGATATCGTAGATGTATTGAACCAATTTCTCACTTGTCCATCCCAGAAACTTGAGGTCGACCTTGCTTCCTTTTTTCCCCTGAATTATTAGTTTAAGCTGATATTTATATCAATTAAAATGTATAAACGTTAAACATTTATTCTTATTTTTTATTAGATTTTGAACGGAGTGGTGAATGTATTGATTTTACAATGATGTTTGCTTTTTATTATATTGTAAATATTATGTGTGTCATCACCGTTTTGAGCAGTAAAACTGCTCAAATTTTCTTCAACAGTGTCTTGTTCGATGGGAAAGTGAACGAAGTTGATGCTTTCGGAAGATCAAAATTTAAAATTCACAATAGTTTTCAGCAGCGAGAGGACAACGCAAATTAAAAATCAAGGAAAAACAAAAATTTTTACGGAAAATAGTTTTCGACAAAATCGAATGTTGTATTTGGCGTAACTCTAAAACAAACGACCGCAGGATACATGGAATTTTCACTGGTTGTTTATATTAGCATTTTCTATACAATTTGATATTATTTAAAAATATTTTGAATTGTTTTAGACTGTATACGGGCATTTTCAGTTTCCAATTTTTTTTAGTATTATTCTATAAATGTAAATACAATTTCATTTGTACAGTAAAAAAGCTAGAAAATGTATTAGGTACCAGGCTACTATTATTAATTGACATTTACAAGGATTACGTTTAACGGTCAATTTCAACCAATAACAATATAACACGACACGTTCTCTTTATCTTGTATTATTCTTCACTGTTCATCGTTGTGTTTGACTGTTTGAGCTTTGAGCATAGTGTTATATAATTACTACATTAAAATATTACTATAACACTATTTAGTAGGTATACTATTGTAATATCTTTTTTGTAGAATTTGAGGTACTTATTTATTATGTTATATTTGGCCTTTAGTTATTATTTTTATAAGCTACTAGCTGAATAACTTGGCGTTACCCGGTAAAAAAATTGTGATTAATTAACTCCTTTTGGGTGTATTTCTTTGTGCATCGGTATGGAAGCAAAATCATATTTTATTTTAAGTTTTAGCCACCCCGCGTGGCGTTGCCGTGAGTTTCGCTTATGGTTATGTAAATAGTATATAAACAGGTAGGCAATCTACCTGCGGTAGACTGCGGACACAGCTAGGTGGGAGATAAAATATAGCCTATATATTAGTACTGCTTTGTAGTTGAAAAAAAATTTGTATACAGTGTACCTAAATAGTATTGAAGTCATAGTTGATCATCCCGGATTCTTAGGAGTATTTAATATTTATATATTAATATATTTTGGGGGGTTATTTTATTTTATTTTTACGGACAAACCGACGTAATTATGCCTATAATTCGCATATGATATACCTGCAACCAAAGGCAACCATTAATAAACAAAAAAAAAGTTTCGATTACCACCTGTTTAAAAAGCGAATATCAGAAAATCCTTTCTTATTGCATACTATCTATATCATTAGAGGAACCACTAAATATTCCAAATATCAAGTTCGTACGTTTTGTATTTTAAAACCAATATTGTATATTTAATTAAAACATTGCTTGATAGATGACGTCTCTGTTATATTCCTACAACCCCTTATTTTCTCCTTTAGGGATTGAATTTCCAAAAATCCTTTCTTAGCGGACATCTACGTCATAATAGCTATCAATATGCCAAATTTCAGCCAGATCCGTCCAGTGGTTCCGGTTAGGCGATGATGAATCACTCAGGACAAGTAATTTTATGTATATTGTATATAGATAATTAATATACAGACGCACAGTGTGATATATTTAAAAATAAATATATATATACCTAATAACTATAAATTATAACATTAGATATATTGTATAGTAGCTGATCCTGTGCACTTTGTTGCCCGTTAAATGTACCAACTCTATATGACTCGAACTTTGTTCAATTCGTTATTTAATATTCAGTGTATGGTGTTCAAAATTTATCTTAACTTTTCTGTTGCCTGGAACAAAAGTTCTGATTCGCAGCAGTACATTAACAGGTAGGCAATCTACCTGCTGTAGATCACGGACCCAGTGCTGTTTGTACGTAAGTATCAAAGTTATACCAAGTTTATTTTGATATAATATAGAGGATTAATATAATCAATTAATACTTAATCCTATCCTAACCTAACCGTACTAAAATCCGATGAATAAAAAAAAAACCTTTTTAAATTATTTTATCTTCTTTCCAGAGGTCTAATCTACACACAAACATTCATTTATATATACCATTATCGGGTAGGAAATCTACCTGCGGTGCATTAAACCATATTTAACCCTTTTTAAATTAGCCTATCATCTTCCTAGAGATCTGCACACAAACATTCATTTATATATAATACAGCTGATCATGCGCACTTTGTGGACCGTAAAAAATGACAACTCTTAAAAAAACTGTGATTGTTCAACTCTTTTTTGGTCTAACTCACCACAGTAAGTGCAACTCAGCCACCCTAGTAGGCAATGTGCGAAAATTCGATTGGGTAATATTTAATACATGATTGTACCTGATCTGCCCGATTAACCAATAACAATCAATAATAAATAAATACTATTTCTATTAATTTTTTCTCCTATAACCAAGGTTAAGTTACCATTTATAAACAAATATTTCCATCGTAAATCTCAAAATCATTGTTTGAGCACTTCTATTAATTGGTCGTAGCGTGATGTTATTTAGCCTATAGCCTTCCTCGATGAATGGACTATCCAACACTAATTTTTCAATTCAAACCAGTAATTCCTGAGATTAGCATGTTCAAACAAACAAGCTCTATACTAATACTCTAAACTTTATATATTAAAAAAAAAATATAGATTAAACATTATATTTATAACGTTATGACTTATGGACTTTGGAAATAAATTCTATTTTATGTAAGAATAAAGTACCTAATAGAAAATATAGAAATAGTATGTTTCAAATTAAATAAACCATCATCTTTTCAAGCTTTTTCCGTAATGTCATTTAATTTTACATACTACAATAAAGATTTATCTTAGATAATAATATTATTATGTTATGCTTTCAAGTTTCCACTGATCAAGTATATTTAGTGTTTTAATATTTTTAAGTATACGGTATACCTATCGACATAAAATAAAGTTTGCTCCCTCATAAAAATTTCCCAAATTACGCCCATGTAACTGACGATATTTGGCTTTAAACTTTTACACACACCATAAGGCATAAACCAACGGTCAAGCGATGGTACTATGGGTCAAATCGGCCGTAAGTGGATTGCCCAGTCAGTTATTGGCTTACACCGGTCATGACTGATAACTAGACATTGCTACTGGGGGAATGGGACTTTTCGGCGCGGACGTTTCGGCGATATGTCAATTCGACGATGTCCGTTTCGGCGCGTGACCGTTTTGGCGATACGGCCATCTACTTATCTGAAACATTGTCTCACCGTATGGCGTGTGGTATAGAAATGTTATCTTTATTACTATTGTTATAATTACTACAAGATAAATCGACGTCACGATAGTCGATATGGATGATCTGATAATTTTATAATTTTATAATTTAGTTAGTCTGCGGAAAGTGAAGTAGGTACACCTATACGTAGTCAAGTATTTTGTGTAGGTATTATTTTTTTTATCATTCGTAAAAGTTAAAAAATGTCAAAAGCAAAATCAAAAAGAAACAAAAACGTGATCCCCGTGGATGGTTTTATGTTCATATTTGAAAAGCTTAGTGCTGACGAAACTAAACGGTTTTGGCGATGTCGTCGTAAAGATTTGTCTTGTCCGGCTCGAATACATACCGGTATACATGATTTCAGTTTTAAAATTTTCTGCTAAAAAACATTGTCATGATTCTGAAGCGGCTAGAATAGAAGCAGACACAGCTATAACGAGTATGCGTCAACGAGCTATTTTAACAATGGAACCTACGTCTTGTGTAATTAACGAATGTGTTAACGGGCTATTAGATGCGGCAAAGGTACACACATTACATTTTATTTCCCTATCTGGTCCGTATTGTAATAACTAATAAATAATTTTAATTTTAATTTATAGGGCGTTTTACAATCTTCCGAAGCTCTAAAATGACAAGTACGGCGTATAAGAAATAATGAAATAGCAGCTCCATGTGATCCATCAGATTTATTATCTTTACAGATACCCGATGAGTATCAAAATTATTCACCATCAATCGGAGTTAATGAACATTTTTTATTAGCTGATAGTGGGCCTAGCAATGAAAGAATATTAATATTTGGTCGACCACTTGGTCACAAGTTATTAAAAGATTCGAAAATATGGTACATGGATGGAACTTTCAAAGTGGCACCTACATTGTTTTGCCAAGTTTATGTCATTTTAGCTGAATTTTTAGGGGGAGTGCATCCTGCAGTTTATGCATTGCTACCTAACAAAAAGGAACAAACATAAGTAAAATTATTTAGTATGATTAATCAATTACAACCTGATCTCCATCCAACATCAGTTTCTTGTGATTTTGAACTTGGAGCCATCACAGCAGTAAAAAATTCTTTTGAAAATATTAATATTTTTGGGTGTTATTTTCATTTAAGCCAACATTTTTTGAAAAAAGTTGGAGAGTTACATTTACTGTCAAAATATAATAATGAAGCAAACTTTTGTGTTGCAACCAAAACAATTATTGCGCTGGCGTTTATACCATTGTGTGATTTAGATATGGCTGCAGATGAGTTGGCAGACGAACTTCCAGATGAGCTTATACCATTATTTGAGTGGTTTGAAGAATTTTACATTGGGAAGAAAAATCGACGTATAACCATAATATTTCTATCATCGACTATGTTTTCGTCCTTCGCACGTACGCCCGTTGAATTAATCTGAGTCTCTGTAAACTCTAATGTGTCTGTAATTATATTTTCATAATTATTACATTTGTCTTCGAATATAATATCTTTGCACACGGATATTTTATTTATTTTAGAAAACCATACACGATAACCTTTCGTGCTATTCGAATAGCCAACAAATATTCCTTTTTCACTCTTTTTTTCACTTCTGACGTTTTTGTTTTAGTATGTGTGTACCGCAGTACCAAAAACTTGTAAATGTTTAATATCAGGCACCTAACCTAACCGTGTTAATTTGTTTTATCAATGTTAAGTGAGAATAGGGGTTTAACGCTCCGTGTTAAATGGTACGTTGTCGCTCTAAGAAGTATTCACTTAAAAAAATATATATTATGTATGCATCCACTGTTCGAATATTCTATTATTACTACACTACTATTATTGTTGTTATTGTTAAACTACGTTACCAAATATGGTAATAATCTGGCGAACGAAAACAACAGCTTACAGCTGTCAGTACACAATAAAAGTCAACAATTTTGTTTCGTTGAATAATTTAAATGTCTATTAAAATATCATAAATAAATGTTTAACGTACCTACTTTTCATGTGTTAGATTTTGGTCGGAGCGCACGGCGCAAAGACAACGTTATGACGGACGGGCCGCGGTAGACACTAGAAAGAAAGCAAGAGAATTAGTGAACATTGCGAGTCTGCACCCGGCAGCATGGCAGTTGACAGCCGCTCACTGACGGTGCCTATGTGGTTACTACACCTGCGCGAACTATGGCACGTTTGAAATAGACTATAAAAGGGGGCATGACGCGAGGATATGACACTGCGTAAGAAGGTCCAATCTCACAATTGAAGTATTCAATTCAAAAACTTAAACCTTAATTAAAAGGTTAAAGCTGAATTTATATTTTATATTAATTATTCTAGACTTGCTTAGACTTCATTATTATAAGCTAACTTCATTTAAATACACTTTGAATCTTGTTATTGTGTTCAAGATTTAAAAACTTGGCAGAAAACCAAAAAACAAAAACAAAAATTATATGTGAAAATATATAATGGACAACTAATAAATAGATTAATAAATCATTTTCTTTATGTCCCTTGCATTTTGTGAGGTAAGTTTAAGTTTGAATGTTATACAATAATACTACACATTTTTACGGATTGAATTAGATGAAGTGTATTTGTTCTACAGCCAATAACTGGTACTGTTCCATTAATCGGTGTTAGTGTAGTGTGCGATCTACCAGCTTGTTTTTGTTGAACGCGATTTGAGAGCTACAATACTTACCCGCATATAGCTAAAAAAATATTCAAATTTAAATCACATCCAAATATGTCGTTTTAGCCAATTGAGTCGTCGTTATTGTCATTTAGATTGAACTAAACACCGATTAAGGTTTATAAAGTATTATATATTTTATAATTAAACACGACATAACAAAAATGAAAAGAAACATTTAAGTATTAACGGTTTACATGTTTTAGAGAATAGTTAACAACAACAGTGGTAATGAGTGATAACAACATGATAACAGTTAATATGTATGTAGCCCGCGTATAGATAAAAAATATTCATATTTAAATCACATCCACATATAAGTTTCGTTTCAGCCAATTTAGTCATCGTTATTTATGTATGTAGCCCGCGTATCTTCTAAAAAAGCAATGAACAAATCTGGTTCACTTTTCCGCCACATCTTCCAACAATACTGTTCTAAATGTGACTGAAGCATATGGATAGGTTCGCCTCTCTTTCTTTAATATGAATATCTTTGCATCCAACTATGATCTTTTAACACGTGTGTGTGCACCTGTTAAGAAGTCAACATAGTTTTCTTGATGATTAGAGGTTTCATGAATGAACCATTCTGCTGTTAAATATCGGTATGAGGGCCCTTCATCTGAATGACGGAACCACCTTTACGTTCTCTTTTAATAATTGGTAGAAGAGTATCCTTGTCACGGTGTTCTACAAATAATACTGACTGTCGTTTCCTTGCTAGAGAACGAAAACCCACGGTCCATCAATCTTGACACCAAGGTGTTGCGTTTGTTTTGGACCTATACCGTAAACCAACATGATGTTAGATCCTTTCTTACCCGTATTCAGAAAACGTTTGCTGCAACGTAGGCGGAATTAGCTTGTTTACCAATCCCTAGTTCACGTATGACACACCCCCCCCCCCCGCCAGGAGACCGTGTTCAAGGTCACAATCGCCCGACTCGCCAATTCACGGAGTTTCATACCCCTGGTTCAACAGTATGGTTTAGTTATAGTAACTGATTTTTTATGCATTACATACCTTTATTTATATAATTAGATCGATCGATCGATGGTGCATTATTATATACCGTATGGATTAAACACTCGATAAGAAAAAAAATACATACGAGTGAAGTCTTGTTAATTTAGTCGGTGGCGTAAACCAGTGCTTTGATTAAACAGCACGGGCGGCGCTAGGGATTGAATTAGCAAGATAGAAATAAATACAAGTTTAATAATAAAATCATTTTAATGCCGTACTGAACCAGAAATACAACTTTGATCGAATAGTTTATTGCTGGTTTGGACCTGCAGTAAATAAGATAAAAACACGCGATAATTAAAAATATAATAAATAGAAATAAGATTTAAATATTATGGGAAATATATATATACGAGAAAAATATAGAAAAAAATATATTAATAAAGTAATATAAGGATTAGGAAACGTAAGGAAATATTATAATACATAAAATAAATTGCACATTATAAGTATATTAAAATATTATTAACATGGTGTTGGGAAAATACATAACAGTATATATATATATATATATATTGCATGAAAAAAAAAAAAAATATATTGTAATAGAATAAGGAATTTATATTATATAGAAATATTAAGCATAAGATAAGATTATAATTGTAAAATTAAAAAGAAATA